>NC_056525.1:179313869-179346369 GCF_019175285.1 Sceloporus undulatus
CATAAATACTCAGACAATTTCAACAGGAAAGAAGAAACCCTGAAAGTAAATGGAGTTTGGCTATCAGTCCTGAAAAATACCAAAATCAAGATCCAGCCTAAGCAAATTAAAATTATGCAGGGTGAGGAGGATTTCCTGGGAGACAACGGATCCTTAAGTAAGTGGACACCCTGTAGGCCTTGCCATTCAACAAACATAACAATAGACAGATTAACATGCAAATCACCTCCTGTCAACCAACAATATATATTTCCTCCATGCCAGCATTCTCTGAAGATGCCAGCCACAGCTGTTGGCAAAATGTCAGGCATAAACTCTTCTAGAACATGGCCTCATAGCCTAAAAAATTCACAAAAACTATGGATGCCAGCTGTGAAAGCCTTCGACTTCACACAAGAACTCTTCTTTGTGTCTTTTTTGTCCCATAGAATGGGAATTTGTTACATTGGCAATCCCATATTTCCTCACATAATTCCATTTTAAGAGGAACAAATCTGCTATTTTTGCTTTCTTGCACATTAGAATTTTCAGTGACATTCTCTCTGCCAAATTGATGAAGACAATTGTCACTTTTGAAAAGTTCTTCTCAAAATATGAACCAAACAAAATTTTCAGCTACCTTCAACAGCCATGCTCACTTACTACAGAAGGAGTCTCTGCCAACTCAGCGAGTTATTTTCTCCTTAGTTGCTACAAAGATATTAAAGATGAAGAACACATCATAAAAAAGACATAGTGATCCTAATTCAGCATTACAAACATGGCTATACAGGCATTCAAAGCCCATCTTTTAAGAGCTAAAAACTGCTATGACTGGATAACAAACTCTATGAGTTTCACTTCCTCCCATATTCAAATGTTGTCAGTCTCCAGTTCTTTCCATCAGTTTTATGAAGAAATCTGCATATTATTGATGGTCCTTATGAGAAGATGAATCAAGACAAAATCCTTCTCCAGTACTGTTCCCATAATGACCACTGCCAGATTCATAACTTTTCTGGTAGTGGGATTTCTATGTAGTCTGAAGGCAACTGAGATTCTTACCTCCATAGCTTCCTCAGAAGAATTTCCATCAGTTTATCACGTCAGCTTTGAATTCATGATATCTGTCTAGGATCTTGGAGTAATTATATTATATTGTGACCATGTCTGCTAGCTTTCTGTTTTTGCTCAAGGAAGCAATCCTAAAGGATCATTTGGCCAGTTTTTGTGGCATAAGATGAACAGCTGATCTGAACTGTATTTTCTCTGGTTGTTACATACAGCAATGGTTTCTTTTTCCATCTATTTTCCTCCTAATTCCCTTCTCCATAATTACAACTCTCTCTGATGCCACTCCAGTGGCCAGCAGGGGTTGCAGTCATAACTTTGCATTCTAAACAGGCAGTGTTATGCCAACTGGGGCAGCCAAATTGTTGCCTCTGATGATATCTGGCAGGGAGCTCCTGAATGGTCACAAAATCAGTACAAGAATAACTCGTTTTGTTGAAGGGGTAAAAAGAATCCAGAGATCATTTTTAACCCAGATGTTATCAGTTACTATATTGACACACCCCCACACCAACATATTTCAATATGGTAACACCTCCAGCAGGAAGAAATCCAAAGACTTTTTTTCCCAGGAGGAAACATCACTTTCCAGCACCTTCAATTTTAAGCTATACTTAAAGATCACTTTCTAAAACAGTGGCAGACACATCCTATGTAGTTACAAGGACCTAAATCTATTCATTTTAAAAGGGGTCTATACATAAGAAGCTCATGTTTATGTCATGTTTCTGTTATGCTCAAAGGATTTCTCATTCATTTTATCTGTGACCCAGACAACAATCCTATAAGGTTGGCTTGTGCTAGCTAGATGCTAAGCCTGTATTAGGATAAAGGTTGGCAAAATGTTGCCCTGAGACTGCATGTGATCTCCCCAAGGTTGTTTTGCTGACCCTTGACCCCTTCAGATTTATTACACTTCTCTTTTCATCTCCCCTCCCCAATGAACTGTCATTCCCAGAATCCTTCAGAGGAGGCAACCACCTTTTCAATAGGCTGCAGGACTGACCTGCATTATTTGACTGCCCCCCCCCCAGCCAATTTTTTAAAATAAAAACCAAAACCAAAAGTGATATTCCATCCATTGCAAATTATTTTGTTTCCAATTTTTGAAATATTGACAGCCTGTGAAATCCCCAAGGAGTACCAAGACAGAAACCTACCCCCCTGAGATCTGCTGGAGTTGCCCACCCCATTCGAGGAGGACAAGATGCAAGATCTTAACACCTGAAAATAATCCTAGAAAGTCTCCAAAATGTCAGATTCTATTTCAGGAGGATGCAATGAATCTCCCTTGAGTTTAATTCCAGAATTTAAAAAGCTATATACGATGCTGTCCCTCAATAGGTTCAGTCTCTAGGATAACTGGAAAACTGGAAGCAAATTCTCTCCAACTTTGACATGGAAGCCCCTGCTACCTCTGTGAGATTACTAACATTAAATAACACACACAAACAAATTAATTTGTCCTTTATTTAATCATAAAGTGCATATGTGTACACTCTTGAACAAGGAAATATTACTCTACATGCTGTCTGTCTTGCTTTTTGTGCTGATTCTTAGCACCACGATACCCACAGTGTAGTTAAAAAGAAACAATTCTGCTCTGAATGGAATCAGTATGAAATCAGGCAAGTGTGAAAAGCTGCAAAGTAACTATTTTGTTACATGTTTTTATGACATAATTATATTGATCTGAAAGACATTCATCCAGAACCACAACCTATTATACCCTACGAAATAAAGAAAGCCTGTATAATCTTTTCAATCACTTGATATTCATGGTCTTATTCAAAGGTCTCTGAATATGTCATGTGTGTAATACCAATGCAAAATTTGGCACCATAGTCACTACCAGCAATATGTTTCAATAAGGTAATTTTCTTGCTGCCTAGGAAGATCAGCGGGGTGCAATCCTGAACAAAAACAGAGTATGACATCTTATTCAAGCATACATCTGGAAGACAAAACTATACTTTATTAAAGGAAAATGGGATTTCAGGATTGTTTTGACAAGCGGTAAAAATGCTCACCTCACTTTACATACAGTATGGAGTTTAAATTTAAAGCCACAGTAAGTAAGAGGCTGGAGGATTAATGTGAGGCCCATTTCTTCCCAATTATGCAAATACACACACACACACACACACACAAACATAACATTTTCTATATGATATTCTGAAATTTGTTGTAATTACAAACATTTTGTACATACATATTTGTTTATTTTTAAGATCGAATTATACTGCCTTGTCAAATGTTGTAATGTTGTTGTTGCACTTGTTGTTGAATCCAAATTATGTTGCTTTTTTCACAGGGTTTTCTTGGCAAGATTTATTCAGAGGCTTGTTTTTCTTTTCCTCTTAGGTTGAAAGAGTATGATTTTGTCAAGGCCACCCAGTGAGTTTCTGGCTGAACTGGGACTGGAACTCTGGACTCCCAGAGTCTAATACTCAGGCCACTCACCATGTTGTCAATTATACACACACTTGTTTTCCATATGACAATAAATGAGGTGATTTTAGCCCCAATATCTTGACATAGCTAAACTTTAGGCAGATAGTTAACATTGTCATACCCTCCACAGAGCACAGTTCATGATTCCTCTCTACACACAGATCATAAAACTAGAATATGTGATGCAAAATTTGCACAACTATTATTTATTCATTTAAAGCATTTCACGGTACCTTTCAAGAATGTGGTCTTCTCAAGGCAGCTTTTAAACCAAAAATATATACATTACAATATCATTGGAACATGTTCATAAAATCATAGTTCAATTAAAAAAAATTAATATCAGTTTAAAAAACAGCCAAATCCAAAAAGTAAATTACAAAAGCAGCATGTATAATAAAAGACTGTCTCTGGAATAAAATAGTATATGTATTTGATTGTCAGAGACATAGAGGTGAAACAGACCACCCTGAAGGGACAGCTTGAAGCTGCCACTAACAAAGCTGGATTGAGGCCATGGCAGCCGCACACCATGGCCCCAATCTGCTGTGGCACCGTTCAAAAAAAGCAGTTTTCAACTGCTCCTTTTTCAGCCACATAAAAGCCACCTTTAGTGGCTCTTCCGCAGCCCTTCAGTGGCTTTCTGGCATTTTGGGGGCTTGCGGCATGTAACTTCCATGCCCCCAAGATGCCTGGGAGCTGGCCTATGTGTGGGCAGCCAGGCAGTTGGAAGCCAGGAAGCTTCAGAGCATATGGCATCAAAATGCTGCTCTCTGAAGCCACCCAGATGGTGGTGCAAAGAGGCGGTCTGTTTCGCCTCATAGTTCCAACACCATGACACCTGCAGTACCATTTTAAGCCATTAGGTGGCTGACTTCCCTAACTAGTCCATAGTTTTATAGATGATAAAATATACAGCCAGATGAAAGTAGCCCATGGAACAGTTGTAGGGTTGCCTTTCCATCTGCTATGGGACAGCACCCCTCATGAGCAGGGAGTGGGCAAATCCCTCACTGAAATGGAACTGGGGATATGTTTTGCAAGCAGCTGTCCTCCTCTGGCAGCTGGCAGCTGTGCAACTTTGCTTGAAGGCTTTGATGTATCCATGGATCCAAGGATGATTCCACCATGTGAAGGGCTGTATGTAATGAAAAGATGGAGTCAGCAATATATCTCTTATATTTTCCAAAGAGCAGTACGAACATTTGAAAACTGTCTATAATGCCAGCCAACCTTAACAATGGGCTTCTGTCAATCATGTCAGCTTATGGGCAAGTTTGCAGATTTATTTCTATTTATTTATTTAAAATATTTGTCTACTGGATTTGAGCCAGCATGGCATAGGGCTGAAGAAGACAGCCCGGAAGAAGTGGCTCTGGCTGCTCTGGCACCTATTGTATTGGGACCATGGTGACCACACAGCCCACTACCATAGTGGGACTTTACCACAGTTCTGAATGGGCTGCTGGCAAGAGCGGACTTAATCTGTTCCTTTTTCAGCTGGCTCCTGCCACCTTGATGCGTCCTTTGTACAGCTTCCAAACACTTTGGAGCCATGCAGCAGGTAAATGCCCTGTCCCTGAAGCAGCCAGAAGCCACTTTATTTAGCTCATCTGTTTCAGGCCTTAGTTATTTGAGTAGTGGACTACAATTCTGGAGAGTAGTGTTAGATTCCCCATTTGACTATGCAACTGACTGAGAGACAATTGGCAAGTCAAATGCTCTCATCCTTTCCCATGATCGGTTTGCTTTAGGGGTGCCATAAATTGGAAACCCCTTGAAGGCCTACAACAACAACTACTAGATTTTAAGGCAAAGCTCAAAAGAGCTGCTTCACAGTAAACCAGTAAAACATAAAATGTAATTAATTATTTTAATAAATATCCAACATCCTTAATTAATGGCCTAGGTTGTCCTTGAAATAATGACCCAAGCCATTTTAGGGCCTTAAATATCAAAACCAGCACTTTGAACTGAGACTGGAAATTTACTTACAGTCAGTACAGCTGGTACAGGATAACAGCCTCTGTCTAATCCCACCAAGGAAGGGGTTGAATGTGGGCTGCACCAGCTGAAGTTTCCAAGTTCTCTTCAGAATTGCCTCCATATATGGAGTCATATATGGATGTGACTTGCACTTTCATAGCTTAGGCCATTCCTTAAACAGGGTCACAGTTCATATACCAATTAAAGTTGGGGGGGGAAAGTTCCTGACTACTACTGCCATCCGTGGTTCCACAGAATACTGTCTTTCCACCAGTTGGCAAAAATAATACCATTAGTTAGGCTGCTATTATTTTTAAAATGATAAATGCACTAGTATTTTATCTGCTTATTTTTGTTGAGCATTATTTTTAGTGAAGAGGTGGGTTATTAGTAACACAAACATAATTATTGTGAATGTGTAGAATAGATGCTTAGATGTGGACTCAGAATGTACAGTCCCGATATTTGAATAGTAGCTTTAATACAATTCATTGAACACATTTGTGAATTCTTATAGTTTTGGCCAGAAATCATTGAAAATGGAAGCAATTTAATCTAAAATACAATAGACAGATCCAGCTATGGTATGCTCATTCAATACACAGCTGAATGTTAAGTCAGCCCTTACTCAAATCCTGTTGATTCAATTGGTCTGCTCTAGTTGAGACTAACAATACGTTTTAAGCCTAAATTTGTACAAACAATTGCAGAATGATTATCTGTTGTAGGAATCATTTGATAAACAGAGTCAGATGAAGTTTGTTTATTTGTATATATTACAGAATTTGTTTATCACCTATTGGCCCAGTAGGAAAAATGAAAATGGATAAAACAAATAGAAACACTCTTGAGAAATAGATTAAAACAGCTTTCTTTTATTTCTATTTTTAAAACGTGTTTAAAAAAATACATACCTAAGCAATTAAAAATGCCACTTTAATTTTAAGGACTAAAACCTGTGCAAAGAAGGCAGTGCAAAGAAGGGATAAAACCAGCCTGACCATCTTTGGAAGGGAGTTCCTCAGCTCAGAGAATGTCCTGTCTTGTCATTTTTCTTCAGAGGCAAACAAGCTTACAATTTCCCTCATATTATGTACTAAAGTTTTCCTAAAGAAAAGGAATATTACCTCAAGAAATACCCACTGTATTAGTACATATTATAATAATAAATACACCATACAGTGGTATCAGAAACATATATTAAACAGGTAAACCACTAACAATAGCAAACAAAATATACAAGAAACCATAAACCATAAATCAACATTGTGATAATCAATTCATAGCTTAAATACAATTTTAACCAAAAAAAAATAAATAAAAAAAAAAAAAAGGAACCAGAATTGTAACAAACCCAGACCAGGGATATATAGGATTCAAATTAAATTACCAACTAGAACATGCCCATTAATAAAGAAATGGAAAATGCCATGCAAATGATGACAGTAATTAAAAAATACATCTGATATGATTTTCGCAAAAAATAGGTTGTTTCAGCAACAGGTTCTCTGGCTAGTCCTTACACACATGTCTCCAGTTGAAATTACAATGTATAATAACAGTCTGAATTGCAAGATGTATAATTCATCCAGCAATTTGTGGCTTGCTTGTATGATATGTTTCTGGTACCATTATATAGTATATTTATTGTTATAAATTCTACTAATACTTTGAAGCAGTATTTCGTTACTTTATGATAGTTATGTTAGATAAGAGACCTTCCTGCCCTTTCATGTGGTTAATGTACAGAAGCTGGGCAGTCCTTGTTCTGATGGTGGGGCAGCATTTGTCAACAGATTTAGAAGAGGTGCCTAAGGTTAGGCATGTGGCACAACAACTTTATCTTTCAACACACTGCTGCTGCCGCTGCCATGGAATAACTTGCTCTCATTCTGCAAAATAAAGCAGTTTGACACCACTTTAATTATCATGTCTCAATGCTATAGAATGCTTGGATTTGTAGTTTGAGGGGGGACCAGAACTTTCTGACAGGGAAGGCAAAATATCTCACAGAACTACAAATCCCAGAAATCCATATGACTGAGTCATGGCAGTAAAAGTTGTGTCAAATTGCATGAATTCTGCAGTGTGGATAAATATCTCCTTTCTTGGACCATCGGCTATCAACAGTTGGAATTCCCTTTTCCTCTATTCCTTCAACTTCTTTGCTTTCTCACTACTCCTTTGCCACTCTCACTCTGTCTAATGGAAGGGCCAGCCCTGTTGATACAATAGGTTTAGTTTTAAGCTTGCTGGGAAAGACTTCCTAATTTTCCCTTTTATTAATGTCCAAATTACTTTGGTTTTATTTGCGTATTTTGTTTGTGTTTTGCAACCCAGTGCTTCAATTTTCATGTGGTTTTATAGTGTGATGACCTATGGTGATGTAAACAATAAATTGTACTTGACTTAAACAACATTAAATGAAGTCTTCCTTAAAAGCACTGATGCTATTCAAACTTTCTATTACATGTTTTCTACCCCAGTGTTTGTTCTCAATTTTTGTAAATGAAAGGAGATTGGTGTTTTGCTATTCGAGTTTTTAAAATGATTTGTTAGGAGGCTGCAGCTGCAGTATGAGAATACCAAACACAGCTTGAAAACAGTCAGAGCTGCTAAATGCTTTGTGAAAAGTGGAAGGGGTGTTGAGTCTAAGCATATTCAAAACGGCACTGTTTCACACATAAGAGTGGAAGATCCTGGTCTAATATAACCAAATAATAACACCATTAAGAAACTATTGGGGTAATTTTCACCAAGATAAAACACTGTTGCAATTCAGCTATTTTACCTCTATCACCTCCTCACAACAGATAAAAAATAGATAGTCGCCTTTGACGAATCCTCTCAAAATGCTTCACTGTGGCTGTTTCTGCCTACTCAAAATTGTTCATCTTCACAAAGAGGAAATGTCATCAGCAAACTCAAGGCTTGACAGGAGTGCTGGAAGGGACGCATACAAGAAGACATGACAGTGATGGATATTTCAACATTGCAGCGCTTGTTGATGTGAGTGATGGTGGACCAAGAACAATTTGTAAACTGATTTACCTTTGTTTCTGCTATCTTAACTCGAAAAGTCACGATTTGCTCTTTTAAAGGCTGCAATGTGTTTTAGCCTTTAAATGCTCCATATTCCCCATATAAGAATGTGGAAAGGTTATTTATAAACTTCAGTGGCTGCTCAGAAAGAAGAGGAATAGAGAAATTGTTACTCCTTGTAGCTGCACAAACAGTTTGCAATCTTTCATTTAGAAGCCATCTTAGAATAGAAAGATGCAGTTCAATTCTCCCTTAATAACTATAATGAAAGCCCACTTGATTTGCAGGAAAGAAACGGAATCAGTCAAACACTGCAAATGATGCAGCACAGAGCAATATTATGCCACTCTCTAAATGTACCAAAATTCTTTGGCTAAACTATGAGGGTTCCCATGCATACACACAATGCCTTCTTTACTCCCTTTTTACTCCCTTACCCCACCCCCTTCTTTGGTGAAACTTATCATGACAGCTTTGTAGCATGTAGTATAATTCTGTAACTGAAACTTTGCAGAAGCCTTTCACAAATTTTTGTGTGCATGTGCATAAGTATAGATATCAAAATAAAGAGCAATAGGGATGGCATTTCAATTTTCTGCAAATGTCAATGTGTCCACACAGTGATTGAAATCCTGTAGATGACATGTGGAAGCATAACCTCCCATTATGTTAGTGTATGTACTTTTTGGTCTGTGGATACTTTTTGGTCATTTGAGAAAGAGGCATCAAATACCCTGTTCTGCAACGACCCCCCCCCCCCACACCAACCAGTGCACTCCATAGCCAACCAGTGCCCAGGGGGAGGGATACGCTGGAATTCTGTGAAGGCAATTCTCTGTGGTGATACAGAGGTTGCACTGGAAAAGGAAGATCAGCAGAAATATGCCAGTGTGACTTTATATTCCACCAGCACTGAACAGAACCATGGGAAAATCTCCTGTTTATGGGAAGAAGAAGAGAAAGAAATCAAATACACAATATGTACACAACAATCAAAAGGGCAAGTCTCAGTTATCTATAATAGTTTATTGGGCAGAGATACCACACTGAACTCAGAGCAACAAAGGTGGGGGGTAGACTTAGACATTGAAATGAGAACTGGATAAATATGTGGAATGTACTTCCATTTAAACCATTCTGCAATAGCTAGGAAAACTCCTTTAAAAATCACAGATAAATGGTATTATACTCCAGTTTGAATTTCACCAATAGTCAAAAAATTAACTTCTAAATGCTGGAGGGGAAATAATCAAACTGGTAAGTATGTCCACATTTGGCTGTACTGCCCAGTTATTAATGACTTTTGACAAAAACCTGTTAAGACTACTTTCTACCAATACCAAACAGAAGATAAAGTCATGCCCTGGTCTATTATTACTATCTTTATACCTAAAGGAAAACAAAAATTTGAAACACGAATATTTAATAACATTTTTCTTATAGGCAACTTGAGTTGAAATAGCTTCTGCTTGGTAAACAGGCAATATAACATTAAAGAAATGGTGGAACCCTTGGATGTTTAAGAGGCTATCAGACAATATGAAAAGAACAACAGGAGGTGAAAATCAAGACATCAGAAGGGCTGCCAGACAAAGGAAAACCCATAGAAGTGAAGAAAAACAACCACACAAAGGGAAGGTATTTTTTTTATCATATATGAAAGGGGTCACAGACAGAATAGGGAAATTGCTGAGGAAGCACAACCTCCAAATGATCTACAAATCAACCAAGAAAATTCAGCAAATGCTGCGCTCAGCAAAGGACAGGAGAGACCGTCCCACAGCAGCAAGAGTTTACCGCATACTGTGCAATTGCGGACAAACACCAAACACAGTGTTCAAACACGATCAAGGAACACAGAGACACTGCAGACTGGGTCATCCAGAAAAATCAGCAGTAGCAGAACACATTATAAACCATCCAGGACATAAAATGCTGTTTGAAAACACTGAAATTCTGAACCATGCCAATAACTATCAGGTCTGAATGCACAGGGAAGCCATTGAAATCCATTAACACCTGGACATCTTCAACAGGAAAGAACAAACAGATGGCCCTCAAGGAGTTGTGCCATGTCACCATTTAGTTCACCGGATTGGGGCTGTGGGAACTGCACACCGGTTGGAAAATAAGTACCCTTGCCGCTGTGGCTTTTCGAAGTTTGGGTGGCATGGCACCTGTAAATGCCATGCTGCCAAAATGCTGAGAAGTTGCTACATGTGTGGTCAGCCATGTGGCTTCCCAGCGGTTTGGGGGCAGCATCAGAGCATGCGACGTCTAAATGCCATGCAGAGACACTGCCCCAAGCCGGTGCTTACTGCCAATTTGTTTTGTCCCATAGTTTGGTTACCTGAAAAATACCAAAATCAAGACCCAGTAAATGAAAACCACCCAGGGGGAGGGGAATTTCCCAGCAGACAATGGATCATTAATTAAATAGACAACCTGAGTCCTTGCTATTTAACAACAGAACAATGCAAAGATTAACATGTAAATCACTTCGTCTCAACCAATATTATATATACCCCATTATCTTCCATCCTAGCATTCTCTGAAGATGCCAGCCACAGCTAGTGATAAAACATCAGGAATAAACTCTTCTAGAACACAGCCTAATAGCCCGAAAAAACCACAAAAAACTAAAAATCAAGACTCTTTTATTGAGATATAATACCCATTTATTGATTTTGTAAATGCAGATATTTACTTGAGAGGATCACCAGAATACCACTAAGATCTTTGGAAAGATGTTATATACTCGAACACTTGACAGAGACATGCTTAGAAATTCCACAACCATTATCCAAAACCAGGAGGTGTAATGTCCAGAAGATGTATGAGAAAGAAATAGTTTTAATAATCACATCACCAGGTTTGACTGGTACTGATGAATATCACATTTTTATTTTGTTCATCATTTAGTTATTCTGAAAAATGTTGTTTGTTTACCTATAGACTTTTAATCTGAGGAGGATTTTAATTTTAATAAAAGATTTATTTTTAAAAAACAAGAAACACTCAAGTCTCGTGTTGATTTCAATGTAGTTTATGCTTCCCTAATGTTCATAAAAGAGCAAGCTTAGCCTGTAAATCACTTTGCAAACACAAAGTCCTATGTAAGTGATAAGCAGCAGCTCTTCATAATGAATATACAAGTTTATAGTTAGGCTAATCCCAATAGGTGGCAACAAGTAAAGACCTGAAATCAGAATCTCTGTGTTGCTCATTCACATATGGAAAATAGCTTGCAAATAAAAGCAAACCTGTGTGGTCCATGCTGCCTATACAACTACTTTATGTAGTAACCTCATCGCTCTTGACATATTGACTACAGCCCTACAAAGGCTGCATTATAGGCTTTGAGCAACTTCAAGATCTGAGAGCCTTTATTTTTACAACAGTGGAGAAGATCGTATTCCACCGGAAATTATATTGATAGTTCTAAATAACTGAAAGGGCTAAAGGTCCTTTTATTTATACATTTCTGCTTCTTGTTCACTTATATTTTATTTCATACAAGGGTCCAAATTGTGTTTTTTTTCCAGATGTAGAGAAGAGTCTTGTGAATATTGTTTCTTTTCAGAGTGGGGTTTCTGTGTGTTTACATGCACATAAAATATAGTGGGAGTTTTTGTGTGTGATCTGCATCTGTGTTGTATTTATTCTCTCCCCCTCTGTTGTTTGTGTAGTGTGTGTATTATTAGTCTACAATGCTATATTCCTACATGGATAATATTAATACATTCTGAAGGCATATGGCAAATGTGCTGGTTTGTAACCAGGGATGTATGTCAAAGATATGAATTGTATTACTTAAAAACAAATAAAAAATTATAGATAATTTTCAGAGTGTCACATGTTTCTCTAAAATGAATTGCTTAAATATAAAACAAAAATAAAGAATCCTAGCTTCTTCTTCAGCAAATGAAAAAGTTTCACTAGGAAAGGTACCTCTTGATTAGAAGGCTTCATAAAATCTTGCCATCTGTTTTCTTCCTTGGTTTTGGCATTTTGATTTTTTGAGTGTTCTTTCCAAATGGGAACCAATTAGGGACCTGCAAATCAAGAAAATGTGAGTTTTTCAAACTTATCACACTTCCACCCAGAATTTGCAATTCTCTCATATATATATATATATATATATATATATATATATATATATATGATCTTTTCTAATTCCTTCATAGCTGTCCTACCAACTTCTACTCTTCTTATTTCCTGAGGCCATTGTATTCCTGATTGTCATGTTCAAATGTGAGAGCTGGACAATAAAGGAAGCAGACAAGAGGGGAAATCAACACTTTAGAGAGGTGGTGCTGGAGAACAGGGCTTAGATACCATGGACGGTAAAAAAGAGAAACATATGGATCCTTAAACAGATAGATCCTTGAACAGATAAAAGCAGAACTCTTGCTAGAAGCCAAGATGATCAAATTGAGGCTGCCATGTTTGGGCCAAAAAATGAGAAGGCATGGATCACTAGAGAAAACAATAATGTTAGGAAAGGTAGAGGATAGAAGAAAGAGGGGAAGACTGCATGCCAGATAGATGGAATCAATTAGGTGGGGGGGGTATGCATGGGTTTTCAGGGCTTCAGCAGAGCAGTGGTGGATAGGGAGTCTTGGAGTTGATTCATCCACAGGGTCCCCATGCATTGGAGTCAACTCAAGGGCAGCTAACAACAACAACAACAACAACAGCAACAGACAAACAAACAAACAATAAGTACCCCCTCCCCCACAGATATGCATTTTTAGAATATTTTTTTAATTGCAGTTTCTTCCTATCGACTGTTTCCTTTGTCCTCATCCACATCCATGGGTATGTTTTCCATCCACATTTTTTACATGAATACATTGTCTGACATACATTTGTTGTTGTCTGAATGACATTGTAAGCTCATTGTAAGCTCTGGGCCATACCACTCTATTATATCACTGTGGTGCCATGAGAGATTATCACATGAGCCTTATGCTTCATGGCAATCATATTATTAAAAGAAATGGTAACATACCAGCAGTAAAATGTTTCCCAACACACACCTCTTTATTCACAGCACTGTGCTCCTTTGGCAACACCCTGGTGCAATGCATCCCTTTGCTTCAATTCTGGGAGGAATTGCCACAGAAAGAACTTTACACACCTGAAGATAAATAGTGCAGCAATGCCTTTGGGAGCTTATTAATGGATTTCCCACATGAATGAAAAGGTGTGTTTTAACTATCCTTGGAAGGCACAGCAGCAAATGAGAGGCGACATTGTGCATTAAGTACCAGTTTAAAATGCTTCTATACTGTTAAGATTCTGCTTTTTATCCTCATATAATAATTTCCATGGTCTCTGGAGTCACCTGTCTCTGCATGCCAATGACTGGGAGGGACTGAACATATCATTATCAACTGCCCTGTTTTCCAGTGCATCTGATGTGTTTTAAGGAAAGGAACAGAGAATCTTCAGAAATATAATTTTGGAAGGTGGCATCAGGAAACATCATAGCTATGTTTCTCAATCCGGGATGTCAGAAATAGTTTATTCAAATCTTCACAAATTTCATTTCAGCTGAGTCTTACAGGATTCCAGTGGGGAAAGGTCCTAAGTGCTTCACTGTGCAGTAGAAATGCACAATGTAAATCTCAGGGTGCATCTACACCGTAGAAGTAATGTAGCTTGACAGCACTTTAAGAGCTATAGCTCCAACCAATGGAATTCTGGAATTTGAAGCTTTTACACAGTCTTTAGCCTTCTGTCCCAAAGAGTGCTGGTGCCGTACAAAACTACAAATCCCAGGATTCCGTAGGATTGAGCCATGACAGTTAAAGTGATGTCAAACTGCATTATTGCTACAGTGTAGGTGCACCCTCAAAATAATTTTAAAAATCATAACTAATTCTTATTATAGTTATAAGCTATCTCCAGGATCAGAAACATTAGCACTCTGGATACCAGTTGCTGAGAAACAACAGGGAGAGTCTGGTCCAAGCAGCATGTTCTCCTTGGAGCCTGGAAAAAAAAAATTTTTTTTTAACTAATTCATTTCCATTACAGTGCTTGGAAAGTGATGTGTTATCTCACTTGATGTTACAGAGTTTAAAAAGCAATGTTGCAGTATTAGTTGCTTTTTTATTAAAAAATACCGAGAGTGATAAAAGAATGGTTGAAAAGGTGAACAATTCCTGTCAGAATGCCTCCACAGTTGTCTAGAAATGCAGTAGTAGCTATTTGAAGAATAGTTATTTGAAGATTAGCTTGAAAAAGTTGGCTGTTACAACAGTAGAATAATGTGTTCCTTTCCAACTCTAACTTCATTAAACCTTTGTTATTAGGAAAAGTAATTTATTGAAGTAACTATTGTTGCTCAAAGAAACTTGGAAGACTGGGGGTGTCCCCACTAAATATGACAGTATTGTTTTAATTGTTGGAGAAATTAGCTTGCAAGGACAGTTTGCACTGGTGTATACCAGTAATAACTGATGAGGACTCCAAGTCTCTGAAGGGGTGGTCTGCAGTCTCTTCCATCTTCCACAGATCAGGGCCATGGAAACCACATACTGTGATCCCAATCTGGCCATTGCAGGGCAAAAACCAGCTGCAAAAAGCAGTTCCTTTTTGCTCCCTGGAAAGGGTGCTATAGCCATGGTATCGCAGCTTTAAGGTGCTCCTTTGGTGCTGCATCATGTAAATGCAGCCCCAGAGGAGTGCCATGATACTGTGCGCCATGTAGAGTAGCACGCAGAGTCATGTTGCCATGGGGGCAGAGCTGGTGCATGCGTTGTATGGACGCCATGCCCTGACTCCACCCCCAGGCCGGCCTTAATGGCTGGTCTGCACAGCCCCTGAGATGGTTTTTATTGAGAGAAATATCACATACACATAATAGTGATTCACACCAACAGAGCACTCAAAGGTAACTGAAATGGAAAAATGTAAAGGTGATAGCAGAGCCTTAGGGGTTGGCAGTGGGGTGATGACTCTCTGTTCAATGTGTAGACCTCAGAAAGCTGGAGGGTCTGAGGCTGGCACAGTTACATACACAGAGGGCAGCCTGGGACAACTATATGCATACTGTGAGCACACAGAGACTAGGTTCTTCGTATCAGTACTTATACCTAAAATATAGCCCCAAGTGATGGGCTATCTGGTTGGGTAATAAAGACTGGATATCATTTCCCAGGAATTGGCAATGGGATTCCAGACTGGTTGATGGTTTTAATTTTAGTATTACAAAAACAGTGATTTGATCAGGATATCTCCAGAATGGACAGGGAGGTTTGGCTGGAAACACAAGGGGTAGGCAGAGAAGTTGACTTACTGCTTTGGGTGTGAAAAGATCCTTTGACTCAAGTTGCAACAAATGCAGATAACTTGGGGGAAGGAAGGAGCACTTAATTCACATGTTTGGATTTGATTGTCCCATTACCTAGATGTGCACACGCCTCAGGACATGCTTCTTACTCCAGTGAACCTGACCAAATGCTCCTGAAAGGTCATCAGTCTCTCAAAAACATACTAACTCCAGGTATGAGATATGAAATAAGTGGACCTCAAAATACAGGACAGAGTATGGGGGGTGCTAATTGTCGTTGTTGTGTGCCTTAAAGTCAGTTCCAAAATATGGCAACCCTAAGACAAACCTATCATGGGATTTTCTTGGTAAGATTGTTCAGAGGAGGTTTGTCATTGCCTTTCCCTGAGGCTGAGAAAGTGTGACTTACTGAAGCTCACCAGTGGGTTTCATGACCAAGTGGGGAATCAAACCCTGGTCTCCAGATGAATCCAGACAGATTTTGAGTCTGATCTAGATATAAATGGATAGACTTTGGGTCTGATCTAGCATGTCTCACTGTATGATCTAGATAGAGTTTGGTGTGTTACAGACCGCTGAAAAGCGGCGGCCTGCACCCGCCCCTTTCCCCGCTGGATCGGGGCCTCAGCGGCCAGAGCGGCAGCTGCTGAGGCCCCAATCTGCCGCTTTCCAGGCCGCGGGGAAGCAGCAAAAGGCCCCTTCCCAGAGGCCTGGAAAGGGGTGTCCTTGGGGCATCAAGCTCTAAGGACACCCCGCAGCAGCCATCTAAAGGCTGCACCCAGTGATGCAAGACCAGGAAGGAGCTCTGTTTCAGAGCTCCTTCCTGCTCCGACGAAAGGGCGCACTAAGCGCCCTCGCGTGGTGTGACGGTGTCACGTCCACGCCGCCTCATTTGGAGGAGGCACGTTCGTGATGCCATCATGGTGGCCCCTGTGTAGATGGGGCACCGCCATCTTGTATGTCCTCAGGACGTATTAGGCTTGGGGGCATCAAGAAGTGACGCCCCTTTTTAAACCTAGGATGTCCTGAGGACGTCCCTTATGACAGTTTGTAACGCGCCTTTGACTCACCTTATTTTGATGCTAAACTCCTTACACTGCATTGAAGGTTGCTTCCAAGTTTCTCATATGCTTTGGGAGGTCCCTTTTGAGTGGTCACTAAACTCCTGCTGCATATATAAGGATATATCGGTACCTTTACTTGAGCTGTACTGTGAGAACTAGATGTATTATGCCTCACTAGGTAGGCCTTGAGACACAGGAACAACCTGCTTGTATAGTCAGAGGTTAAATAAAGTGGGCATATTTAACCCAGGAATAGTGTCTGGTCTTATTACTTCTGGATGGGTCAGGAGTCACTTGGCACTTTGGACTCAAATTCATAATGCTGGAAATGTTTTGTTTGTTTAAAAAACAAATTAGTTAATAATGTTATGATTCTACAAACTTTTTAAAGTGCCTCTAATGTCATCAGATATTACCAATAAGTTGAAAATTAAGGTAGAGGCTGCAGCTATAAGTATACTTATCTAGTAGTTCCATTGAAATCAACAGAACTTACTCCCAAATGAAATAATTGTTTTTGAAGTGTGCTGAGTATAAAAGCACAGAAGAACAAACTGAAGAGAATTTAATTAAAATGTACATGCAATGTGGATCAGAGTTTTACTCTAAAGAAAAGGCCATTGTTTAGAAAACTCTGGTGATATGAGAACCATTAAAACCCTTATTTAGCAAACTGAATAAACAAATCAAACATCTTTATAATTTGTTCTTGCCTTTCACTTGAGGGTTTCTCCTCCTCCCTTTCCCTACAATCCTTCTACATTTTATTGGCAATTTATTATAGTCAGAGGAAGAGACCAAAGCCTTAGCAACAAGATCTTGTGATGTGCAAACAAAATGCATTTAATTTGACTCAGTGTATTACAAGCATTATAATCCCTCTTCTGATTTCAACATGATCGACTAATCTCATCTGCTCAGAGGGATAAGCCTTGTCTCGGCCATGATGACAGGCTTAGAGAATGATAAAAATTAGGGCATTCTCATAGATTATATACTGTAACAACAGATAAGGCTTATGAATAAAGAATTGACTACAGGTGGTTATTTGCAGAAACATACTAGATTAAAGGGTTAATGTTAGCAAGGTACAATGTCATTCGTAGTTAAATCATGGATACACACAAGTGCGGAAAAATCTTTCTCGCCTGTGCAAACAGTGAAGGAGATGAACCTACTATCATTTTTACAGATGTTTGTAGCTGGTTTTACCAGGACAGGGGATGAGAATGAGGAAGGATGTTTGCAGTGAAAGGATAGCCTTTGTTGGCACTGGCAGCAGAGGGAGGAGGAGGGAGTTCCATTTGAGGAACGGTGTGTATGATTTAGGGATGGAAGCATAAAAATTAAATGGGCTGGGAGGGATGAGAAAAGCTGCTATTTCCCCCTCCAAAACAGTATGACCGTGTGAAAGCATGGCTTCAGCTGGATGATTCCCAAGCTTTCTGTATATGGCTTTAGTGCACTTGATTGTCTCACTGGAGCCATTAAAATGTTTTATTGCAATAAGAAGGGAAGTCCCAGATTTTTTTAAAGGAACTTTTTTAGTCACTAAGGCTCCTTACAGAACATATACCACCAGTTGTTGTTAATCTTTGGTGATTAACTATAAGAACATCACTTTTTAAAAGTACTGAAACAAGAACAGCAAAATGCAGAAACGGTGAATGAAACATTATGGTGTATGTGATGTATGATAGCTATTTCAGCTTGCTTTGAGACTGCCAGTTATTTCAGTTTTATAGAAAATTAGTATACTGATCGGTAGCAATTCAAATACAACAAGTATTTTGCAATAATATTACTGCAGAAGACCATACCAGGCTCATGCAGCGGTGAGGAATCTATCAATATCCCAAATGTTAGCAAACTACATAACCCATAATTCCCATCATTCTAGACCAGTGATCATACTGGCTAAAGTTAATGGTCATCATCAGTAGATCCCCTATACCCAAAGTAGAGCAAATGCAACATACCATAAGTGGTCCCATTAGTAATCTTAACACAAGTAGATTAGATTTTGAAAGAATGTCTGATACTTGTGGAATAAAATATCGTAATCTATTAAGTATCATTTCACAGATAATTTATCCATGCTAAATCAAACCTCCAAAGTACTGGAAACTAATATTTATTACAGAGTGGGTGCTGAATCTTCAGCTTTGTGATTTTGCTGATGAATATTAGTAATAATTCAAGCATGTCTTTCATTAATATAAAGCAAAATACTGTAGCTCTGCATTTTACACCCTTAATAGTCAATGAATATGTTAATTAGCTCTTTCTTTAGCTGGAACTGTGCAGGACATGAAGCGAAGTTATAGAGAAACTGGAAGGAATACAATTTTTAATGTTGTTTCATAGTTAATTAGTGTACTGGTCTACAAGGGTATGAGAGGAAATGCAATATTGACTTTGGCAATGTTTAGACACAAAAACCTTAAAATGCCTTTGTCCTTTCACAACAAAGAGGTTCGCTTTTAGAAAATTTGGATTTAATTCCTGCTCAAATCTATAATCTGCTATGAGCAGATTTGTGGACAATAGCTGACTGTATTAGAAAGAAGGAGATGATTCCAACTTGAACACAGTGAAAACTAAGGAGCAAGTTGAATTGAGGGAAAATTTCATTTTGTTTCCATAGAAACTCTAGTCTATGAGTAGATTTTTTAGACAAAGACATGTGATGACTAGAAATTTGGTTGTTTTTTTTTTTAAATCCTCTCCTTCATTTTTAAAGTGGAGATCAGGAAATGGGTCTTTCCATTTATTTTTCTGTATTAGGGGAAGAGAGAGAAAGGGAGTTAATATCTTAGTCAAATCACTTTGTTGCTATTTTTACTAGAATCCCAAGATCCTGCAAGCAGAGCTAGGTGCAAAAGAAAATTTAAATACAATTACCCAGTACCATATTAAAACCAGAGACTAAATGAATACAATTAAAAATGTTTAATATAAAAACTCAGAGTACCAACCATTGAAAGACACTTCTGGGGGGAAACAAAACAAAATTCATTTGAACTGACAGGAGCTTTAGCTTCTTTATGTGCCTTCGGAACCTAGGAATATACAAGCTATATGTATTTGAGATGACACAGTTGGTAATCCATTTTCCATATTATGAAGTGGGATATGCAGCCTACATTCATTTTTTTATGGTTCATCATCTCACAGCTTTAGACTATATTCTTAAACTAATTTTTAAAACAAATCCACAGCCTGTGCTCTATTCACATGTCTTGAGGATACTTAAATGAGAAAGCCTTTCCCTGAAGATCTCAAGACTCATTGGCATGGAGACTTGCCCTGCAGCAGCTTTCATGCTATGTTCTTCAAAGCTTCCACATGAGATCCATGTGAGATAATCTTTACATTTTCCTCAACAGCAATATGTTTGGGCCCTCAGGAGACATATGTTGTCATTGCACAATTGGGATTGTGTTGTTGTTGGTTGTGTAGGAATATCTATCATCTGTCTGTCTGTCTGTCTGTCTGTCTCTAATTATCCATCCACCTTTTTAACTATTCATGCAAGAAAATAATGTCTCATGGTATACCTCATAAGGAGTTCTGCTTGTGGTACACAACATAGAGAGATTACATTGATTGACCTTTTTCAGAAATAGATAGAATGTGGTGTCAATGCATAGAAGATTTGAGTCTGGGAATTGAGTAGCATCACCTTGTTTTATGACAGGAGAGAGCAACACAGAGACCACAGGTGTGCCCCACCTTTTTTTGTGGGGGGGGGGGGGAGCAAAGTCGCTACACCATTTTCTGTGTTAAAACACCAGTTATCACACAACAGGAAATATGATTCCCCTTCACATCAAAGTACATAGCACACACCCCATGTACTTTGTTTTGATTAAAAAAAAACACTCCATAATTTTTAAAGAAAGAAAAAACAATAATCTGGAAGTGAATTTTAAAAGGTATGGTACTATGTGGAAGAGTCTTCACCAAATTTCAACCCTCAATTATATATTGATTGATGTGTCCTAGGCTGTGTGGAAAGAAAAAAGAGCCAGTCCATTTCATAAAAATGTCCAGTGGGTACAGAAAAAGGATGAGGTGCTTAGTAGCATTCTTTAAAAAATGTTAAATTGATTGAAATTTAAGACATATACAGTTCTTTCAAAAAAAAAAAAGCATTCATACATCTCTATCAGTCTCTGTATTCTGTTCAGAAAAAGAATAAAAGTTTGACATTGAAGCCCCCTTTTCAGCATTAGTGAAATATGATATATTATGTGCTACTTTTGCTACAGTGCATTTTAAGGTTTCTCAATAGAAGTATTCTTAGTTTTATCTGCAAATTCTTTTTAAAGACTTCCAACGTTCAAGGAAGGAACAAAAGAAGATGGTTTGTAATATATCACTTTTCAAATTATTATTATTTCCCCCCAAAAAGATTTTGGTTGAGAGCATTAAATGAAAAAACAAAACAAAACAACATCACTAGGGAATCACCACTATGCTTGCAGCAGACAAGACATTCCCCCAAAAATGTTAGTTTGTTTTGCTCTCTGCTCCTGCAGAAAAAGGTTATATTTCCTTTTTCAGTGCCTATAATCTTCTTAGAATCTTCTCTTTATGGAGCCCATAAACATCACAGAGGAGCAGCAAATCATGAAAGTCTGCAGAAACTCTATCAAGAAAACCACAGAGTAAATGATGCTGAAAAGCTAATGTTCATGACATTAGACACTTCACATGATAGTTTTCCTGAGATCCTAAATATGTGACTGAAGTGTCACCACACGCATGCACACATACGCATATGTGTATGTATACACATATACACAAAGATGGTGGATTGTTAATTCTCAGTTGTTTTATGGCAAACAACTGAGGGTCATTTTAAGTGTTCAGACCCTAAGATGATATTTTTCAGCATTCTCTCTGAAGTGATAGGTTCCGGCACACCAGTCCTCATAGACATCTTTGCAAAAGGCTACCTTTCCATGTGGCATCATCTCATAGGGTTACAATGCTACTTGAATTGGCTTTATCTTGGCACTTGAACTAAAATTAATACCCAGAACAACTCTTAAATTTGTTCCCACATTCTCTTCTAATAAAGACATGAAACAGCCAATTGGCAACAATTTTATTAATTTATCAATGCAAAGTGCAGCCAGGACTTGTTGAGCTGAAAAGACTAAACCTTTTTGGTTAGCAGAACTGATGATGTCTTCTGCCATACATGCAAAATCCACACTTTCTATTTTCTTTAGCTTCAATTCCCACAGTAGCTGAAGCTGGAGCTACTGTCACTGGATGGGTTTTCCTGGCACCAATATACCACTATAAGTTATACCTGCTTTTGGTGTATTTGGGATGGTGTTTTTTTTTAAAGTCCAGTTAGGTTTACTTAAAACCTGCTCCTGTCACAGATAAAAAGTGTTGTAACTATTTGGATCAGCCTAGATAATTACATAAATTTGAAAGGTCCTTGGAAGTGTGTTTATAGGGACCGACTGTTTTGATGTTAACCTTGCACTTCAACATTTACCACTGTAATATTATTGTCAGGTATTATCCGTGACAGTGTTAACTAGGCAATGCAAATCTCATCTCTGTTAGTGTAGCTATATGTTTTATCATGTTGAGATCTAGGTGAAACATGTGAAAAAATTACTTATGGAAACCTATGTTCTATGCGTATTTTCCATGAATCTATGTTCCTTCCACAGCTATTCCCTTGAGCCAACAATGAAAGAAGGTGGTCAGGAAACATGGCCAGGGGAATAAGAGGAGGCAGGACTTTGCTATGTCTGCAATATGGGAGGGGATCTGAACCTGTGTGTGTGTTCATGGCATAGTGAAACACATGACCACAAATGACTGAAGTTGCAACAAAAGGAAATTATAACCTGCAAAAGATACTAGGGTTGAGAGAAGTGCATGAGAATGATTACTGATGATTTCAGATGTGTGTATACATCATTTGAATAAAAAATTAAAATGTAGGAAATAGCTATCCATGATCAGACACAGTGAGTATTCCATTCATTCCATCTGAATTTGCCCAAAGACCGAAGAAAACTGAATTATTGGTGGGATATGTTTGTTCTTGAAAATTTCAGTTGTGGACTAAGAGTAAGGTTAAAAAAGCTACAGCTGAATGAACACAGTTACTTTAACCACAAAATGTGACATTCCAAAGTAGATGATGGAAGCTTCCTTACTGATGCCAATTTCGCTTCTTCCCCAGTCATTTCTTGATTGTGTTAGGTGCAACTCTACCAGTAAGTAAAATATTTCTATTGTAGCGCAAAATTTTTGATATTTTGCATAAGGCAAGAGACCGATGTCTGAACTGCTTCCAGTCACATATTTCCAGAAATGGCAATCCACCATTTTGTTCACTATCTCAGCAAACACTGATGGATGGCATGGCATACATACACATTTACCACTGGCTTATTAAACCTGCATTCCCGATCTTAGGACTTACTTTTGTGTACCTTGAAACTGCAGAAAAACTAAGCCAAATGTTCAGACTTTCATACTGCCCCTCTCTCCTCCCATATTTTACCAAGCGTGCTTTAAGAAGATGCAGCAAGGGATGGGAAAAATTAAGTGAAATTTGATTCTTTATGATTCTTCAATTCACACCTGCTATGACTTTTTGTGAGACAAAGCATTTGTGCTATGCAAATGCACTTATGTCTGAACTGTGTCGTGCTTCATATACATGTATAAAGCCTTAAAAAGGGGACAGCTAAAAATGTCTACAATTGAAAATGTTTTTTTTAAAACAGGGAAAATATATAAAAACTATGTTGATTCACGAAGAAAAAACCCTACTAGAAGTGAAAAGGAATGAAAGGAGAAGGTTAATATGGTTTCAGTTGGACCAGACACTAATATGGTTTTGCTTGTGCTAACCTAGGAAAAACCCTTAGTTTCAGAGACCTTCCTTTAGAAAAAGAAGCTTATATAGTGAAGATTACACCCGGTATATTTAGTTTCTTCCTGACACATAAGTCTCAAGGGCTCTCTGACAGCATGAATGAGGACTGGGTTACATGGATAGAGTTTGTAGAGGGTCATCAGATGCTGGCCCAGAAAGATAACCAGAGCTTAGGGCCTTCATTATGTTCAGATTATGGTCCCTTGTGACCCTCTTTACATCTACATGCAGATGTCATATTCCCCTTCTTGATGTGGTATATGGATAAATAATAACCCCCAACTTAAAATAATAATAATAATAAATTTATTTATACACCGTCTTTCCACAAAGATCAAAGCGGTTTACAAAATTACAATTACAAAATTACAAAACACATAAAATGCATTAAAGATTTACACAAGCAAATGAATAAAATACCTAAACAGTACATAATGTATACAAACTAAAATTCCATCTCTCATCCCTTATCTAAAATACAATCATCATTAAACATTAAACACTAAGAATAAAAATAAAATAACTTGAAGCATCATCTCCAATTGTATCTGTGTTACTAAGCAGTTGTAAAATATTATTATAGCTTTCTTTAAAGGACAAAACCACCTGACTTGCTCAGATAAGCTCAGGAAACCCCAGAGTTCAGAAGGTAGCCATTTCCTCCACCTGGTGAGAGGACCTTCCTTGTTTTCTACTGGCCGAGGATGGGTGACATCTGGAGCCTCAGTAAGGAATGGTGACATGGCAGGGATGGAATGCAACAACTTTAGGCTGCACAGAAGCCACACAGGATGCTCTTGCACACCCAGTATTGCTCTGAATGAGGGCCTGAAAAATTTCTGAATGAGGTTCTAAAAAAATTCAGCACCACTCTGAATGAGGATCTGACAATAGCTTGCAGCCCAGAGCAACTATCACCCCCCCCCCCAGCATCATACTCCCACAGTTTGAGAACCACTATTTTAGGTTGAGGGACAGAAATGCCTTTTCCCCCAATAAAGTTGGATCCTTGACTCACCAGTATGTATTTCTAATTTTACTGGTTTACTGGGGGAGGTGATTCCTTTCCAGAACAAGCAAAGTCCTCCAATCTGATATGAACAAAAGATGAGGTGGCAATACATACAGACAACTTTTGAGACAAGCTTAAAAACTTTGAGATCCTGCATTTGGAGATGGGACGTAAAGTTCCAACCAGAGGGAAACTATTCACAGTCTCCTCTAGTTGTTTTTGCTTTGTCCCTTTAAGTCATTTCCAACTTATGGCGACCCAAAGGCAAACCTATCATGGGGTTTTCTTGGCAGGATTTGGTTTGAGGAGGTTTGTCACTGCCTTCCTCTGAGGCTGAGAGCATGACACTTGCCCAGAATCACCCAGTGGATTTCTTGGCCAAACTGGCAATCAAACCCTGGTATCCACAGTCACAATCCAATATTCAAACCCCTATGCTATACTGGATTTCTTGCCTCTCTCAAAACCTATTTGCCCTTTCCGTTGCAGCAGCACCTTTTCAGGGCTCCTGTGACGAGTGGCATATAAATGCCATGTCACTGGAGCACCACAATGCTGCCCACTGTCTTGTCAGGCAGGCAGTGTGATGCCAGATTGGGGGCGGCATCAGGCCATAAGTCATCTAAATGCCATGCCCCTATGCCACCCCAAGCCAGCGTATTATGCCAGTCTGTTTTGCCCCTTAGTTCAGTAAAAGGAAGCCAACTCTGACTCTTCAGAATCTGTGGGTTAACACTAAAGCTACTTGCACAATAACAGACAACAATGCATTTAGAAGCAGAGTTGACTTTATAAGATTTATACTGATATATGGAAAATATTTTAATAAATAATAATAATAATAATAAAGTTTTTATTTCTATCCCGCTCCTTCCTGCAATCAGGGCAGCTTACAACAAGTTTAAAAACAACAATACATAAAACATTAAAATACAAATACATCAGCCCTCCATTCAAACAATAAAAATAACAGGCAAAAAAGCCCCATAGCCCAACCTCTTGGCCACGGAAGAGGAGGGAGGCCCACAGGATTTTAATCAGGGAATGCCTGTTGGAACAGGAAGGTTTTCAGGTGCTTCCTGAATTGGGCCAGGGTGGTAGTCGAGCGGAGCTCAGTGGGCAGCGTATTCCAAAGGACTGGGGCAGCCGTGGAAAATGTCCTCTGTGTGGTGGAGGATAATCTAGCCCCAGGTACCTTCAGTAAATGCTGCCCAGACGTTCTGAGGGTGCGAGGCGGAATGTACGGAGAGAGACGGTCCTTCAGGAATCCTGGGCCCAAGCCATTTAGGGCTTTATAGGTAATTACCAACGCCTTATATTGAGCCCGGAAGCGGATGGGCAGCCAATGGAGATCTTTCAGCACAGGTGTTATATGGCTGGCCCTGGAAACGCCAGTGACCAGCCGGGCTGCCATGTTCTGCACCATTTGAAGCTTCCGGGTTTGGTATAAGGGTTGCCCCATGTAGAGTACATTACAGAAATCCAGTCTCGGAGTTACCAGAGCATGTACAACAGTTTCAAGGTCCCTCTGGGCCAGGTATGGGCGCAGCTGGCGAATCAGCCGAAGCTGATAACAGGTACTCTTGACCGTCGCATTCACCTGAGCAGTCAGGTGAAGGGACGAGTCAAGAAGCACCCCCAGACTGCGCACGGAGTCCTTCACGGGGAGCGTGACTCCATTCAGGACAGGTGGAACCACCGCCATTCCTGGACCAGGGGAACCTATCACAAGTACCTCCGTTTTCTCTGGATTCAGCTTGAGTCAGTTTTTCCTCATCCAGCCCATTACTGACTCTAGACAGGCCACGAGAGGAGAGACGCCGTCCTCAGTCACTGCATCAGTCGGAGACATAGAGAAAATGATTTGGGTGTCATCAGCGTACTGATAACCCCGCGCCCCATGTCTCCGGATGATCTCTCCCAGCGGTTTCATGTAAATGTTAAAGAGCATGGGAGACAAGAATGGCCCCTTGAGGGACCCCGGTTTTAATCCTTAGTTTCAGATGTTTTAATCCTTAGTTTCAGATGTCAGTATCTGAGAAGCAATGTGGCTCTTCAAATACAGGAGATCCATAGATCTGTGAGTGACAAAGTAAGATCTGGAATGCTCTTTGGTTAATCTGTGTTTCTTGAGGAAATGGTTAAAGATCTTGGATCATATGTGATAAACACATTTCCAATGAATCTAACTTTGGATATCTGAGCATACCTCAACCCAGTTGTTCTCCAATGAAAGCCACTCCCCAGACACATTTGTTTAAGATACTGGTCAAATGATTTACCACTATACAAGATTGAGAATTCTGCCTTATATACTGGGTTCATTCACAAACTATGAGCACAGTTCTTATTAGTCCAGTGTAATATTAATAGTTAAAATTAAATTGTGTCAAAAATGTTCATGTGGCTAAAACAGAAGGAGCTTGGTTCTACTGCCAGCATGACATGAAAAGCAAAATATCATTAGAGTTGAACAAGGAAGGTTTATCTGTTGGTGCCAAGTGTATAGCTACAAGCACATGTGCTTGGCACCTGGGGCCATCAACCCATGTGCCAGCATAATTACCAAACACAGTATAACTGAAAAATATTCAACTCTTTGAATCCATGGAGTGGGAGAGAGAATTTATAATCACACAGTCATGGAGAAGTATTAACTTTTATGCACAATATAGATTACAGCTGTGTTTTAACCAGCTGCTGCAAACACTGATAAAACATTTATTCTTCAATTTTTTTCCCTCACATTGGCCTTGCTCCCATTTCAGAAACTGGCAGAACAGGAGGTTTATTAGATATTTAATTTATTCATTAGATTTGTACCCATCTTTCTCCTAAAACTAAACTCAAGGCAACAAACAATAATATCAAGTAAAATAGGTATGGTTAAAAACATAAAACATGTTAACAAGATCAGCATCAATACTGTTTCTCAACAGTATGGTCACTACTAATGGTTTAGCTGTGGGCATTTGAAACCTCAGGTCAGAAGACAACTTGAATCAAATAACAAAACTGTACAATTACCAGAATGTATCCAGTGATAGCACTGATCCTCTTGAACCTTCATTACCTAGCTGAGCACCTCTGGTATAAGTGTGTCTTGCCAGTCTTTTCTCTGCTGTTGGGGAAATTTTATTCAGTCGGATTGTTTAGTTTTGTGTTTCATATTTATTCTTAGCTTTTTTAAAAAAAATGTGAACTTGTGTACAATGGAAAAGAAACAACATGCTTTCAAATTGTCCCATTTTCAACTACTTTTAAAATGCCTTAGTTTCTCTCTCCCCCTTTCCCTTCCACTATCCCTCTTTGGGAATTAGTTTGCATTCAGTTAACTCAGAGGGTGAGGAACAAGGGGGACAGGAATAATCTTGCCCTTCCCAGTAGTCTCAAGTGAAAGTAAACTGCTGCAGCCTCTCCTAATTTGTGGGCCCTTCATCATTAATACCTTTTTGCCATTTTGGGTGCATTCTAATGTTGTTTGGCCACATGTGTCCCAATTTTCATGAAATATGCATAAACAAACTTTAGTCAGGGGGGGGGACATATTCCACTTTATTCTACTTTAGCTGCCAGTTTCATCCTCTGGAATCCAGGGATTTGTAATTTAATGAAGGGTGCTTTAAAATCTCAGCTAGAGTTCAACTGGCCCACTAGATTACCAGTGCCAGGATTCCATAGGAAGGAACTGAGGCAGTGAAAGGAGAAAAATTGTGCCATGACTGTGTAGTGTAAAGGAGCTAAGGGATTTTCACATCTCTAAATATGAAATCTGAAAGCAGCCATAGACATTTCTTCCTGTTTCTCTTGGGAAAAAATAACCATCACATTCCTAGTTGATCTAAGGCTCAACCTGCCTTTACAAAGGAACAGGGTCTGTAACTTTGTAAAGCACCTTTGAAGTCAAGAAACCTCTGGGTTGGTGAATGTGCTAGTGTCCAAAAAAGGTGATTAAGAGGAGGAAGGGAAGAAGGAGAAAAATAAAAAAAATAAAATGTGCCTTACAGCTGTTTTGCAGTTAACATCTGTTCTTTCTCCATATCAATTCCATAATCTTTTGTATTTTAAATATTTGAACTTTTCCTAAATTAAGACAAACAAGCAGCTTTCTGCTTCAATTATTCTAAACACACAGTTCTCATAAAAATCATATTGCATTATGTAAGTATACCGAGGGAAAGGGTGAGTTTGCATGAGAAAAATGTGTGTATGTGTGTGTTTTGGTGGGGAGGGTATGTCTGCCTTTAAGCACTGCTGCAATCACATTTGCTTGGGCTTAAGCATGACAGTGAAGTACATTAGAGCTAATTATAAACGTGAAATCCTGTTTTGTCCTCTTTGAAATGAGATGGACACACACTATACACAAGAGTATATAAAATGGAAGATAAATCAATCTGTGGGTTGGTACAATGTTATCTAGTTAGGGTTTTCTCTCAATAAGAGTCTTCCTGCATAAGAAAGCATCCTATTGTATCCACCCTTTTCCATGCTGTATTAGGTGAATATATAAATATTTAATTATGTCAGTTTGGCTGGTATTTAGAGTGCTGGGGAGGCAACAGGGATTTTAGCTCAATAGAAGAACACAGAAAGGCATGCTGAAGGCCTTTGGTTTGGTCCCCGACTTTTCCACATAGGACTGGGAAAGTCACGTTCCAGAAGCTATATTGTGGTGATATCTTTATTAGTCACACTAAAAAGAACAAAAATCACTTCTAGATTTTATAATCCCATTTTGACAGGCAGGTTAGAATACTGGTGACAGCCAATGGGAGTAAAGCTAGAAAAAGGTGGGGGCTGCTCCCAGGAGCGGGTATAATAAGAGAAGCAGAGGCATTAGTTAAGAGAATGTGTTATTTTATCCTGAGAGGTTAACAGCTGTGGAGGCTGGGGTAGGGTGCTGTGAAATGTACCTTGAAGGGGTTTAGTTACCCAACTTAGGGACAAGAATGGTCCAGAGTTAAAGTGCATTTGATAGTATCCTCTGGAATATATATATATTGCTAGGAAGCGGTAGAGATGAGTAAAGTAATTTGAAGGACACATTAGGGAACTGAGGAAGTTCAATTATAAGCAAATATTAGTAACTAAGGAAGTGTATTTATAGTGACTGGTAAGGTCACAGATAACCAGAAAGGGTAAGAGATACATGGGCTAGAAAGGTTCTGTGGGAACTAAGAATATAAAGGCCTGTTACAGATTGCCAAAATAAAGCTGCTTCGGGTCTCTTTGGAGGTATGCCATTTAAATGATGCATGGGGTCCTAAAAGTCCAGAGGTCGCGCCAAAGCCACACTCCATTCCTAAGCACTGGAGTGCAGCTTTGGTGCAGCTTCTGGATTCTGAGGATGCATGCATCATTTAAATAGCATACCTCCAAACAGACCCGAAGCAGCTTTATTTTGGCAGTCTGTAACCGGTAATAGAAACATTTATAAAGTCAAGTAGAGGAAACTGTTAAGTATTGCAACTTCTGAAGCATTCATACACCGTATCAATCTTGAATACCATCCACCAAGAAAGATACTGTAGTCAACTTGTCTTGTAAATAAAGTTTTTTTTTGTTTGTTTCAACAAGTAGTTACCTGAGGTGTATTTCATAGAATCATAGAATCGCAGAGTTGGAAGAGACCACAAGGGCCATCCAGTCCAACCCCCTGCCATGCAGGAAATCACAATCAAAGCATCCCGACAGATGGCCATCCAGCCTTTGTTTAAAGACCTCCAAGGAAGGAGACTCCACTACACTCCGAGGAAGTGTGTTCCTCTGTCAAATAGCCCTTACTGTCAGGAAGTTCCTCCTAATGTTGAGGTGGAATCTCTTTTCCTGCAGCTTGCATCCATTGCTCCGGGTCCTAGTCTCTGGAGCAGCAGAAAACAAGCTTGCTCCCTCCTCAATATTTAAAGGAAACGTATTCAAAATGCTTCCAAAAGAGAGAAAAGACTTTCATTGGGACACATCAGAGAGTGGATGTGTAGTTATCAATTAATAATTGGTGCTAAGCTAGGGGGATTTTAAAACCCAAAGGGCTGGCATGTCAAGAGAGTTCTGGTGTAGGTGACACTGGGGAGAGATCTGAGTTCAAGAGTCTCATCACATATTGGTGGAAGCAATAGCATATAAAAGATCCATTGTGCTGCCATCTGAAAAAAGTAGTTGGGTGAGTGAATGTCACCATGACATATTAGTGGCAGAGGTGGCATTCAGTGAAAAGGAGTGAAATGTTTTAAGAGATTTTGGCAGTACCATGTTGTCACTGTGACAGCATCCCATTGTATCCACCCCTTCCCATGCTTTATTAGGTGAATATATAATATTTAATTAGGTCAGTTTGGCAGATATTTAGAATACTGGGGAGGCAACAGGGGCTTTAGCTCAGTAGAAGAACACAGAAAAGCATGCTGAAGGCCTTTGGTTTGGTCTCTGACTTTTTCACATAGGACAGAGAAAGTCCCATTCCAGAGGTGATAATGTGGTTAAACCATTATTAGGCACAGTCAAAAAGAACAACAATCACTTATAATCACTGCATATGTGCAGCGCCATGATGGTGCGAGCGTTGCATAGCATCTAAATGGCACTAGCAGGAAGTGACATAATTGGAGCGTGAACGAGCGCCAATCACACCCCTTCCAGGAAGCTGCTTAAGGCAGCTTTTTTTTTTTTTTTTGCTCCCAGGAGGGAGCACATTGTTGCCGCGCCACTTGGTGGCTGTGGTAACAATCCGGGGCTAAAAGGGGCAGCACGGAGCTGCCCATCTGTCGAGCCCCTATGAAATATATACTGATTCTTTTTTTGAATTCTTTGGTGTGCTCCATTAGCCATCACATGCTTGCAATGTCTTCCTTTTCTGAATCCTGCTTGCACCTCTGGAATTTCTCTCTCCATGTATGGTTGGAATCTATGCTGCAGAATTTTGAGCATTATAGTTGACCCTTCTTATACATAGATTTTTTATATAAGGATTCAAGCATACACATTTTGAAAATGTTAAAAAAAGTATAAATTTCAAATATCAAACCTTGATTTTCCATTTTTTATAAGGAACACCATTTTGCTATGTCATTATATTTAATAGGACTTGAGCATACATGGATTTTGTTATACACGGGTGATTTTGGAACCAAACCTCAGCATATAACAAGGGTCCACTGTATTTTGGTTGCATGTGAAATTAGTGCTATTGTCTTATAGCTGCTTCAGTCTTTTCTATCTCCTTTCTTGTGGATTGGTATATATATCAAGTGTTTCCAGTCTGTTGGTCACCACTTTGTTTTCCATATTTGTTGGCATATTTGTTAAATAATGTTTGTTGTTGTTGTTAACTGCCATTGAGTTGATTTCACCCCATAGTGACCCTATGGATGAGACATCCCCAAGACCCTCTGTCCTTTACTGTGCTGCTGAATTCCTGCAAACCCCTAACCATGACCTCCATAATAGAGTCCATCCATCTAGCATGCAGCCTTCCTCTCTTTCTATTTCCCTTCACCTTTCCTAGCATTATTGGGTTTTTTTCCCCAATGAGTCCTTCATTCTCATGATGTGTATGAAGTACAACAGCCTAAGTTATGTCATCTTGGTTTCCAGGGAGATTTCTGGCTTGATCTGCTCTTGGACCTATTTATTTGTCCTTTTGGCTGTCCACAGGATTCTCAACA
>NC_056525.1:179351369-179408220 GCF_019175285.1 Sceloporus undulatus
TTTAAAAAACAACCCAGCCACAGATTATAACAGTTCTTTGACTGTTCCAAAAGAGTCAAAATAATTTTGTAATATCACTGAGATATTCAAGCTGTGCTCTGAGGATGTTCCCAAGAACATACTTAGAAAACTGAAGTTTCTACTTCATCTTCATGGTAGTAATGAAGATTAAGATTTGTCAGCATGCTCTGTATTTTGGCTACCAAGCCATGGTAGTATTACTTTTTGAGTAAGATCTTGACCATTGGCTTTTCTAGTGGGAGCTGATGGGATGTGGGGTCTAAGACCAAATACAAGTTGACCAAATACATGGCTCCATATCTCTGGGCTATGATGTTTATCAAATACCCTGCTACACTGATGGAAAATAACTGATACACCACTGGCAAAAACACTCCCACTATACTCTCAGAATGGCTACAATTTGGATGGCTATGGCACAGTACAGAGCACCAAAAAAAGGTGCTGGGGAGATGCCTCTCCTTGCTCCGCAGCAGCGCCACAGCAACCAAATTGTGCGACACTGCTGTGCAGCAAGAAAGGAGCGTTGGACACTGCACCACTGGCACGTCATTGCTGCACGCTCATGATGTGCTAGGGTTGCAGGGCGTGTGCACGCCTTGCCCCCGAGCAACCCTAGCACATCATGGGTGTGCCACAAAGGGCCCGTCTGTACCGGGCCTATATATCTTTTCATGTTTAAAACCTGTTAAAAATATAGCTAATTGAATGCATGGATCCTTTAAAATAATTCTGATGTTCTGAGCAATCAAAAAAGAGATAGGGCCGGCAGAAAGCTAAAATTATTTTATTTTATTTTATTGTTCTATTTTTTTTCCCTCCAGAAATCCTCCAGAAATTAGGAAATGACTCTTGGGATGCCTCAAGCATTGCTGCATGTTTAATTAAATATCCGGTGTGACTGAAAAGTATCATTATAACATTTTATTTTTCAGAAAACAACAGGTAACTATAAGCCATAAGAAATTGTTTCTTGAACACTGGAAGTTTGGGGTGCTCTGACAGTAATGAATAGCTGGATTTTAAAAGGAATAAATTATATATATATATGCGCATTTGTACTTATTTGTGTGTTTGGCTAGGACTCTGGGAGGCCAGGGTTCAAATCTCCACTCTGCCACAGAAGCTCATTGGATGACCCTGGGCAAGTCACACTCTCTCAGCTTTAGAGAAAAGCAATACAAAACCTCCTCTGAACCAAGAAAGCTCTACACAAAAGTCCTGTGGTAGTTTCATCTTAGTTGCAATAGCAATAGCAATCGCAAGTACATTTCTATACTGCTTATCAGTGCACTTAAGCACTCCCTAAGCGGTTTACAAAGTGTAAGCTAATTGCCCCCAACAATCTGTGTACTCCTTGGAAGGATGCAAGCCTGAGTCCATCTTGAGCCCTGGCTAGTACTGAACTCGCAACTTCATGGTTTGTGAGTGAGTGGCTACAGTATAGGCATTTAACCACTGTGCCACCAAGGCTCTTCTTGCACCACTATGGATCTTCTAATATCTTCTAGTATCACCATAAGTTGGAAGTTACCTGAAGATACATAATACAACACTATAGAAAATTATTGAATGTCTCAAGTCAGAATTTTGCCGCAGATAAATATGGCAACATGTACACTTGGCCTTCCACATTTGCAGCTTTGTTTATTCGTGGTTTTGATTAATATGTTTTCTCTAGGAATCTCTAGGTCCTCCAGCAGAACTCTGCCAGAAGTTGACCATAGAGTTGTGCTGAAGAAATTAGAAGTTCCTAGGGAAACCACTTTTCTAGGCATTTTTAGGTTCTCCAGCATAATTCTATGATCAACCATCTAGAAAGTATTGACATAGAGTTGCACTGGGGGACCTGGAGATTCCTAAAGAGGTTCCCCCAATCCCGGTGAATTTGAAGGGAACACTGTACTTTAACCCCCCACATCAAAAATAACTTCATACATTTCATTTTTACAAAACAAAAGACTGTATTTCCATTATTTTTTAGGCAACTCTAGTGTGATGGTGATTTCCCCAAACCACTCAAAGGGTCTTAACACTAAAATATTTGCCTTAATGTTGGTAGTATGCAATTTGTACTTCTGAAATCACTCCAGACAGTTACTTGTTGAAAAACAAATTAAATTTCTTTGTAAGTTAGGTCAACTACAGTATCTCTTGTGTTGGATGTTGTTCACATTTGATATGTCACTGGAATACGATGTTCGTTGCAGTGTTTCACCTTTGTTGTTTCCTATTTATAAATTTGGTTTCTTATATAAACCAGAACACTCAGAATCTTTATTAGTACACTTTTATTTCCAACACCTCTTCTAATTATTTATGCCTCACTTATCACTACACAGTATGTCTCTCCTAGAACAACACCTCACTTCACCCAGGACACTCCTTGTCCTCTCTTGGGTACTTTAAACTTTTTAAACTGCCTTTCTTTGCAGTCTGTTCCAGCCTAAATGGCTCTTCATTGCCTCAGGGATTCCTTTCTTGATCCTAACCAGTTCCCTATCTAACCTCAGCTCTTTCTTTAAGCTCTTTCTCTGTCTTAAAGCCTGAGACAATGGTTATTTTAGGATATTATTGTGTGTCTCAAGTTGGTGCAATCCAATGACCTTTACACTGGCCTGCAGACCTTCTCAGTGTTTTTTCCCTTTCCCCCACACCATTATACATGAATAATCTCAGATCACTTGTCTGGAGTTGGGGGAGGCAGTGCCACCAGTGTTCTAGTGATGTCCAGCTCTATTTCTCCTTTCCATTTATATCTGAGCAAGCTGGTCTGGTACTAATCCAGTCTCTGATATCATTAATGGACTGAGTGATGGTAAACAAACTCAAGCTTAACCCAGACAAGAAAAAAAGTGCCTCTTTTTCATGGTCAGTCTAAATGTGGATCAGGGACTAGAGATTTAACCTATTCTGGACAGGGTTATGCTTCTTCTGAAAACTCTGAAGGATTACATTTTTCTAATTGTGTCTACCCAAGTCTGAAGATTTAGAAGGAAAGGTCTTTTCTTGGTTTCACATCCCTCACAGCACTATTTTTCAGATACTGGCGAAACGTCAGGAAGAAACTCTGCTAGAACATGGCTACATAGATCGAAAAACCCACAAAAAACTATGGATGCCAGCCATGAAAGCCTTTGACTTCACACTATCTATCTATCTATCTATCTATCTATCTATCTATCTATCTATTCTATCTATCTATTTTCAATCATCAGTGGTCATTAATATTTTTTTTCTGAACCTATTAAAAAGATTGGCTGCTGGAAATCTGACTGTTAAAAGAATGACATCCAACCACTAGTTGAAAACTAGGTTCTGGATGAATTTTTGTCTTTTACAGGTCTGTTGGGAATAGTGAATAGAATCTGAGTTACCATCTGGGGGCATAGCCATGTATTCTTTGCTGCTCAGTGGGTTAGGCTTTCTGTAATGGACAGAATGCAAGGTTCTTTTGGAGTAGCTCAGCCCAACCTCCTGCTTCTCTTCTATGAAAAATGGCCCAACCCATTTCAGCATGTGGTTGTAGTTCATTTGGGAGGAAACCATATTGGGTTATTGAAAGGGGAAGCATTGGTTATTCAGGCCACCACTGACTTGGAGGAAGTGTGGCAAAAATAGTCCAGAATAGTTAACATATGATTTAGGGGAAAGAGGTACAGACTGTCTGGACAGGGTCCAGCATAAAGTCAACAGAGAGATGCAACATGCCATAGGATGGGTATCTTAAGAGCTTCTGGGAATCAGGTGTGATCATCTGGAGCTGTATAGGGCAGATGGGATCCACCTCAGCAAACAGACAATGGCAGATCTTGTGGGATCTGAAACATTGCCAAGTTACCATTATAGGTGACCTGGTCCAGCCTAGGTATGACTCCTTGCTCCTAGGTATGGCAGGAAAGTGCAGAAAGAAATCTGAGGATCTTGTTGACTGAGCATCTAGTGGGCACCTCTTTTGTTGGAAAGAAAGTTCCTTGACTGGCATCTAGGGTTAAGTAGGGCTCAACTGAGAGGGGAATAAATTTTGGGACTGGCCCAGGACCAGATCACCTTTTTGTCATGGGGGCTGTGCAGAAATGTTGTGGGGGAATCTCCTGGATAACAGTGGACCAGCTGGCCAATAACAGGCTGAAGGAATACACCCCAGTATTGAAGTTAGTGTATTCAACCTAGTGTTTTTAAGTCTGGGACTACCACTGCCACAGCTCAGTTCCACACTTTATAGGTCTAGTTGCTGATTATGGGTTTGAATAAGTTTTTTTTTAAAGAAAAAAAACCCATCTTATGTACCTGGTCTTTTTATTTCTGTGGATGTGAAATAAAAGAATGGAACAGAATACCAATATCAAAGGTAAAACCTTTATAGCAAAAGGCCTTCCTGAGAAGAAAACTGAAAAATGACATTGGATAGTCTTTAAAAAAAAACAAACTCTGAGGTTGGGAGTAGCAGTTAGCAGAGGATATATCAATTTAAACAGCTGTGTCTTCCAAAGAATAAGAGAAAATACCTCTTATTCACAAGCCATTCCCTCCAATACTCAAATTACAAGGTGGGTATGGTGAGCCAGGACATTTACTTTTTTTATGTTCTCTTTAGCTCCTGTTTTTAAAAAGTGAAGATTTTAGAAGGGTTTTTTTTTTAAGTGATTATATCTCAGGTTCATAACATTATCTACATCTCTGAAACTAACACATAGATCAGGTATACATCAGATTTAACATTTCTTCAAATGAAGCAATTAAACTCTTAGTTATCCACTACCTTTTCAAATTTATAAAATGTTCCAAAGTTAATTTGCAATGCATATTGTTTATATTAAACCCAATTGGAAAGGTGTATTTTGAAAGAAAATGCATTAAAATACATATTAAATACAATGAACAGTCCTGTGGCACGTTAAAGACTAACAATTTTATTATAATGCAAATTTTCAATAGCTATCTTCCACAGACATGAAGCATAATCCCCTGAGGCATGAAGCATTATCCAGAATTTCAGGTATACATAAAGTATACATGGTGTACTGTGGTGTGACTAAAGACAATGAAATATAAGGAAAATTAAATGCAGAAAGTTCTGCCAGTGGCACCTGTATCATTAACTTATAACTCATTCACTACACCATTAACTGTGTCCATTCTCCAATGTTGCTGACAACACAAACAACCTGGCCCTAGGTAAACTGGTTTTCTTATATATTGTGACAATCCCAACCCAAATCTCTTTCCTTGGGAGGTTCCAATTTTGAACGGAGTGTACCTTAGCAGTCTTATGGAAAATCTCCACTCCATATTCCAACATGAACTGAAATGCAAATATACCTTCACCAATACATTGTGAGCTGGTTGTGTGCTCAGGCATAAATCCAACATCTGCCTTCATTTGTCCCATTCTTGTCAGCAGAGGTAAAAGTTCTCTACCTCCCTTATGCAATGACCAATCCCCATTCTACATTTTTCATGTCTGAAAGTTTTACCCTTGAAAAACTTGTTGTCTGAATAGACACAAGGTAACATTCAGGATGTTATTATGTGAAACACTTTAGAAGTACTACCGTATATACTTGTGTATAAGTCAACCTCGTGTATAAGTCAAGGGCAGGTTTGGGAGGCAAAATCATGGATTTTGAAATAACCCGCAGATAAATCAAGGGTCAAACTCAGAGGCATGTAACAAAGGATCTAAACGGAGTGGGGGGAAAAGCCACTTCTCTCCCTCCTTCTCCCTCTATGGAACTCTCCCAAGGGTCACAGTCTGGGCATGCAAAATGTGGACACAAATGCCCAATTTCCCTCCTTTCCCCACAACTTTCCTCAAGGCTGATGGCTTTCAAAAAGGGGGACACAGGCCTCCAGATTTTCTCCTCTCTCCCTTCTCCACAGCTTTTCCAAGGCTCATGGAGAAGTATTACCGTATTGACCTGTGTATATGCCTACCTAGGAATTTGGTGCCCAGTTTGGGGCTTAATTTTTTTGACTTATAGATGAGTATATACGGTATACTAAAAATGCTCTGGCTTCTTTTTGGACCATATGTTGTTGTTGTTGTTATTATTATTATTATTATTATTATTATTATTATTATTATTATTAACCTTTATTTATAAAGCGCTGTAAATTTACACAGCGCTGTACATACAATCTTTTTAATTGGATGGTTCCCTGCCCTAAGGCTTACAATCTAAAAAAGGCACAACACAAAAGGAGAAGGGGAAGGGGATGAGGGCCAACAGTTCTTCTCTACCTCTGAGGCCTGGATCAGGGGAGATGGACTGGAGGAAGGACATAGCAATACAGGAAATGATTCAATAAAACAGGCAACTAAGGAACATCAAATAGCAAGCGACAATTATGCAATGGCTGGGAACGCTTCTCTGAACTGGATGGTCTTCAACTCTGTTTTGAAGCTGGTTAAAGAAGTGATGGCTCTTGCTTGTGGGGGGAAAGAAGGTTCCAGGAGTGAGGGGCAGCGAGTGTAAAGGGGCGAATTCGAGATGGGGCAGAGGAAATCCTGGGCTGAGACAGCAGACCTTGACTACCAGAACGGTGGGCCCTAGTGGGAAGGTGAGAAGAAAGAAGGTCTGATAAGTAAGGAGGGGCCAGCCCACGGAGGGCTTTAAACATCAACAGTAGGAGCTTATACTGAATGCGGAAAGGGAGGGGGAGCCAGTGAAGGGATGCCAACACAGGAGAGATGTGGTCAGAGCGGTGGGCGGATGTGATAATGTGTGCAGCCGAATGCTGGACAGAGATTAAAGGACGGAGGTGAGAAAGAGGAAGCCCAGCCAGGAGGATGTTACAGTAATCAAGTCGTGAGACCACTAGGGCATGGACCAGGATCTTGGCAGTAGAGGCGGAGAGATATGGTCGGATTTTGGTAATATTGTACAAAAAGAATCTACAAGCCTTGGTTGTGGTCTGGATCTGAGGGATACATGGCAGAGAAGAATCAAAGTAAAACCAAGACTACGGGATTGCTGGACTGGTTGAATAGAAATGTTGTCCACAGAGACAGAAAAGGAGTGTTGAAGGGTGGACTTAGGAGGAAAGACAAGAAGCTCTGTCTTGGACATGTTGAGCTTCAAGCGCCGATGGCGCATCCACTGCGAGACAGCTGTGAGACAAGACAAAACTTGCTATTCAAGCCTTGGAGAAAGGTCAGGGGTGGAAAGATACAACTGGGTGTCGTTGGCATACAGATGGTAGGAAAAACCAAAAGAGCTAATGAGTTTACCTAAGGACAGTGAGTAGAGAGAAAACAGAAGGGGACCCAGAACAGTGCCCTGGGGAACTTCTACAGAAAAGGGAACAGGAGAAGAAGTCTGACCTCCTGCAACTACTGCAAAAAATCTGCCAGATATGCATTGTTTGCCTTTTATTAAAGACTTCATTGAAATATACAGATTGCCAGCTAAGTAGTTTCATTGGCTCATCAGCATATAATCCTAGAAAAGTAATAACTGGATGGAAAGTAAATGATAAATCATAACACTGGCTTTTCAATTCAGCCGCAAAGTACTTGGAATCATCTACATTTCTATGGAAAAGTAAATAGATGCCTTTCCCTGCTGTTCAATTAGTTCTCACTTTCTTCCCCCAAATCTTTTCCTGCTTTACTCGCTTCTGTTGAAATCAAAAGGGTGCAAAAGTGCAGAATCTGGGCTGCATTGATCTCGAAGCCAGATTGTATCAATAGAATTCATTATTTTTCAAGTGATAATTTTTGTCCCATTTATGTAAGATATTCCTTTTCCGTTTTATCTTTCTATATATGTAGATGTCATTGCCTTAAAGTGCAGGGGAAAAACTCGTGGGTTTCTTTTGTGTGGTAAATTGGAACTCATGACGCTGAATGAACCTTTGAGTACTGGTAGTGGGAAAGGATTTTCTGAGCCTACGTGAAGTAGGTGCACACACAGAGTATTATTTATAAATCAGTCCTTTACATCCTCCACGCTGTTCTAAATTGACTCATATGGCACCCAAGCAACTTCTCAGGGTTGCCTGCTTTTGTTACAATCACTGCACAAAATGACACTGGGATCAAGGAGCACACACTAGTTCCAAATTAAAACCATGATTTCATCAACCTCTGAAACAGACACAAGCTTTACATGGTCTTGGGGACTAATATTTCCTAATAAAACATCCTTTTTAACAAAACTGAAAATCAATATTGGGAGAAGTTTTGGAATTGACACTAGCCTTTTGAGAAACTGGAAATAGATCTTCCTGTCAGAGGCTAAAACTGCTCTCCTCTGTCTAGACTGCAGTGGGAGCAAAATTATCAGATTTTCATTTCCTCAGTTTCACTCCACAGTGGTAAAACGTGTGAGTTATCGATTCATCTGCTGAAAAGCAGAAGAGCTTTTCACCTCGGTAGGGTCAAATGGGTTTGTGGGTGTCTAATTATACCTATACTGAGCATATAAATCTTCTAACAGTCATTATGTGCACATAAGTGTCCAAAGGGATCATTAGAATCCTTTTAGCCCACTACTTGTTCTCTCTGCTGCTTTATGAGAGGTCAAAGAAATTGGGAGTTAATATTACCATGCCTCATAGACTTTCATGTTTGTCCTAGATATAAGACAAGCTTCCAGGAAAACCATGCATCTTCCCAGAAGGGCAAATTTTATTTTTCATTTGTTATATTATTTTAATGCAGTTGTATTAATTTTGTTCTAGCATACTGGAAAATGCTTTATGAGAAAACATATAAAAGAGTCAATACCGTCATGGGAACTGGATGACTAAAGCTAGGGTGTAAATACACAGCCACAAAAGGACACGTTGCTCAGCCTTAGCACACCCTTGGGGCAGAGGTCATGTAATTGCTTTGACAGGTGCAGAAAGTGTGGTAGAGAGAGAGCTATAGCTCAGTGATAAAGCATATGCTATACATGCAAATATTCCCTGGTAAAATGCCAGGCATTTTTAGTGGGATCAGAAAATTTCCCTATCCAAAAATGTCAAGAGTACTCTCCAATCAATATGGCACAGGAGAGGGAATCACAGGGCTTGTTGGTTGCATCTGGCCTCACTCTGCCTTTTTGTGCAAGCAAAGAACCCTGTGCTTTCCCCAAATTGAACCAAAAAAGAATATTGTTTCTCCTGGAAATCAAAGGAGCTGTGCTACATGCTGTAGTCCTCCTGTGCCATGTTTTATCTCCATGCCCCCATGTTTTAATGGCACCATGAGTGGTTATTTACAGTTCCCATTCTTAGCAGGCTCCTGAGGGTTAAAACATGGCCCTGGATTCCTGACATCTGATGCAGAAAATACCATACCTTCTGACATTTCAGAGATGAACATCTGGCCACATGCAACCAAGCTACATCAGAATGTGTCGCGATGGTTAACTCTGTCAATGAGGTGAAACACCTTAGCTAGTGGAGGCTGAAAAAGTTTGCCTTTTGCCTGAATCTGCAGAGAAATGTAAGATTTCATCCCCTCCTCTCCTCTCGTTTCCTCTCTTTGCTGCTGAGTTAATTGAGTACACATTGCTTTTCTGCTTAGAATTCATTTGCAGCAGTTAAAGTAAGCTGAGGATAAAAGTGAAAGGAGAGAACAAGAAAACTGGACATTTTCAAAACAGCTGAAAAAGTGGGACAAAGGCGGATTAATTGGGACTGTCCTGGCCAAATCAAGTCAGCTGGAAAGTATGCAATACTGAACTGGGTGAGCCAATGGCTCATCTCAATATAAGGATTCTTCCTATGTATTATTGATCAGACCAAAATCATTTAGCCAGGGGCTGAATAGTCTTATTGCAATTAGTCTTAAAAGTGGATTGGCATGTTGAAAATGAGAAATTGGCAGCATATGAAATATCCCTGAGTACCAATGAGACTTTTATGTACATTTTCCCATTTAATCCTACTCATTGAATCACCACCTTATTCAGTAGATAAATACAGTTGTCTTGTGGATGGAGGCAGTGAACTGGTGTGAGAAGAGACAAAAGTGTATCATCTATTGATATTATTGTTATAAGCAGCTATATTATTGTTATAAGCATCTAACACATTCAGTAGAGGCCAGTACTTTCATTACTGGGGGCAGTGAACCCACTCTGGTTTTAGCCAGAATTTTAAAGGAACTGTCCAAGGTGTGGAACCTTAACTGCAAAATAATAGATTTTTAACATTTGGACTAAAACCCAGAATGAATTTTCTGCCCCACTGACATGGAAACATCAGTCTCTACCGAACACACCTACAAACAATATTATAAGGCACATGCATAAAGATGGGTATCTCAATATTTTAAAAAGTACAGCAACATATTTTAAAAATATTATGTAGATGAATACTTCAATATGTGCTTCTGCAGCCTGTCTGTATTTTAAGCTAATTCAGAGGAAAGGCTTTCTGAGTGTCCCACTACTGTCACAAGCACATTGCTTGAAGACACAAGAAGCAGCCTTTTCAATGGATGTTCTCACATTTTGGAATTCCTGCCACAAGAGGCTTGTTTGGCTCCCTTCTTATTGTCTTTCTGCCAGATGCAAAGTCCTTCTTATTTAGATGGTCCTTTGAGTGTTAACTGGTTTTGACAGAAGTGTCTTTTACTGGGGTATACTTTTGTCTTCTTTACTATGTTTTAATTGCATTTGAAATCATTTGAAATTTGCATTTTCAACAGGTTGCATATTTATTTTCTAAATTTAAATTTAGAAAATTTTAAATTTAATTTCTAAAAGCCTTTTTTATTAGGTTTTTACCTGTACTTTGTATCAAGTAATGCCTGTATCAAGTATGGATTGGGCATTACAATGTTTCCCTATTACAAGGTCTTCTCCAACATCTAAACCACAGTCATCACAGTCTGATTCAAAATAGAGAATTCCTTCTTCCTTTAAAATCTTCTGTTTATCTTCCATGCATACATCCCTACATATGTACAGTCGGTCCTCGCTTTACGCGGGGGATCCGTTCCGGATCCCGCTGCGTAAGGCGAATTCCGCCTATGCTCGAGCCCCATTGGAAACAATGGGGCTCGTGCACGGCGGCGTGGCGGCGCGGCGGCGCACAGGGCGCAACGGGCGCGTGCACCCATTCAAATGAATGGGACGTGCCGCCCCTTCTGCCCCGCGTGGCTTGAGCGCATATGCTCAAGCCGCGTATGGCGCGGGCGCACTGTATGCATGGAAGATAAAAAAGGGAAGGGAAAATTTAAAGCCAAACCAGTCTGCTACAACGAAATAAGTATAGAGACGTCTTACATGCTTCACATTTAATGGAGATTGTGATTCAATACACTTTTGTTGTTACTACTGTATTTATTTTGTCCTTCTGCCTAAGTGTCATTAAGCTGAGGGTTTTGAGTGGGAGTTGGCCATACAAATAAAATGTGAATCCAAAACTACTTTAGGGCCCAAAAATAAACCCAGTGAGTGGTTTTAAAGATTTAAGGGACAAATGGGTGACAGTAGATGACCCACCACACTTGACAATTGGCCATATCAGCTAAGGCTATGGGAGACTGAAATTCAAAACATCTGGAGTCCCCCAAACTTAAGAAATACTCCTATAGAAAAATCTTTCCCAAAGCTTGTAAACAAAAATAATGTGTACCATGATTTTAAAAAGTCAGACACATTTCCTATAACAGCTTCTATTTTAAATATATTGCTTGTGGCTTAGTCTTGCTCAGAAACATTTCTGCATCATAGAGGGTGCCAAAATTTATAGTAGAAAAATTAACATACTCTATTTATTGCCAATTATGATTTTTGCATGTTACCCTAGAAGCAAAATCTGGGGAAATATTGATTGAAAGCCATAACATAAATTGATCCACTATAAAACATAAATCATATTGACTCATGGGACTAAATGGCAAATCAAATGTTTGAAATATAACCTAACATAATATTAGTTTTAACAATATCAATTTTAAGGGGCTGATGGTCTGGGGCAGGCTATCTGGCAATACAGGTCTCAAAATCCAAGCTCAGTTCATCATGTTTCTTCTTAGTGATGGAAGAATTCTGGAAGTCAGAACACTATTCCTCAGAAGAATCTCACAGATTTCAAAAGGGAGGGCAACCCACACTTAGAAATGATTTGCTTACATCACACTTTAAGAAACGGTTCTCTGAGAAGTTCATAAGTAAAAGCATAAAATCAGGAAGCATCAAAATTAAAGAGAGAAGTAACCCATAAAAGATCAAAATGGCATCAAAATACAATGTGAATAAATTTAGGAAGAGAAAAAACACAGGAATGTTAAAAGAAAAGAAGAAGAAGGTGGAGAAAGAAGAGGATCAGGAGAAAGAAGAATGCTGATACCAGGCTGTTGACTGGGGCTGGCTCCCTTGTTGAAACAGCTGCACTGGTTACTGGTCCATTTCTGTGGAGAATTCAAGGTGCTGGTTTTGACCTTTAAAGCCCTAAACACTTTGGGCCCAGAGTATCTGAAGGACCGTTTCTTCCTATACAAGCCAGCCCAAGTGCTAAGATCAACAGGAGAAGGCTTTCTCTCAGTCTTACCACATTTGCAGGCAAAGACCCGGGAGAGAATCTTCTCTGTGGCTGCTCCCAGACTATGGAACTCCCTTCCATGGGAGGTCAGGTCAGCTCCCTGCCTGCTCTTTTTCCTCCAGCAGCTGAATACATTTTTATTTAGGTAGGTATTTGGTGGCTGAATTTTATTTGTGCTGGTTTTAACTGTGTTTTAACTTAGGCTTTAATATTAATAATGTTTAATATATTTTTAACTTTTGTGAATTAATGGTTTTAATTCTGTCTTTTAAAATTATTTTGTCTTTTAAAATTATTGTAACCCACCTTGAGTCCCATTGTGGGAGAAAGGGAGGATATAAATCCTTGAAATAAATAAACACACAAACTAAAAAAAATTCCTGGGAATGTTAAAAACGTCTTTACTTAGCAACAGTTAGATAATTATATGGTCAGGTTCTCTTATTCCATAACCAGCTTACTGTTCCAGAAATCCTTTCTTTCTAGTAGCCACTCAAACGTAAAGATAAACATTTTCCCTTAGACATGATTGTCTAGTCATGTCTGACAGTAGGGGATGGTGATCATCTCTTTCACTAAGCTGAGGGAGCTCGCAGTGGCAAAGATGACTCCATAGTCATGTGGCAAGCATGACTAAATGCCAAGGTGCATGCAATGCTGTTACCTTCCCACAAAAGTGGTACCTATTTATCCACTTGCACTTTTTACATGCATTTGAATTTCTAGGTTGGCAGAAGCTGGGACTGGTGACAGGAGCTCACTCCATCATGAGGCATTTGGATCTCTAATTGTTGATCTGGTGACCTTGTGGTTGTCAGAGTCAGGGTCTTAACTGCTAAACCACTGTGTCATCTCACCTCATCTCACCTAAATTTCTACCACTCACCTCACCTAAATTACAAGGGCACCAAGATAAGGGCATCTTAAATTAACCTTATGCCAAACTCAGGCTGCATTCAGACTGAAGAAATAATCCAGTCTGACACCATTTTAATTGCCATGGCTCAATGCTATAAAATACTGGGAACTGTATTTGTTGCATCACCAGAGGATTATTTCTGCAGTGCAGATGCAGATGCAGTCTCAGATCTTTCTTAAACTCTTAAATTGTAAACACCAGGAAAAAAGTGGCATTAGTGATACTTACTGCACAATGATGTCTGCCACCCATAGCTTCTGCATACTCCCAGCCAAAATAAGGGCATTCCTTTTCACTGATGGGGAAAACCCATCAAGGAGCTTTCAATAGTTCAGGTGCCCCAGTGCAAAATGTTGCTGCTGGGGCAGTCATGTGATTGCTGGTCATATAGTGTCATTATGTAAAGCATCTTCACACATATAATTTCACCCAAAACTTGGGGAGGTGCATCTGACACTAATATTCCCATAATCGCTAGTGCTAACTGCCCAATTCTGACCCATTTTGTGCATGCAGTTTTATTTTAAAGTCAACCATTCCAGCAGAAAAGCTTTTTGGTACTAGAAAAGCTGCTTTGACATCCTTCTGTAGTCCATTTTGCTGTACCATGGACTTAACAGATTTAGATGTTAAGCTTTAATCTAAACCAGAAATATTGATCTACAGATAAACATAGAATGAAGCATATTCTTTCTTTTTTAAAAAAGAAAAAAAAAGTGGGAGAGGAAAACTTACCTGAAGCAACACTATGGAATTCACACAAAAATAATAACTAACACAGTAGCTACTTTTAGCTATTAGACGAGAATATTCACTTCTAGGATATCTTTTAAAGATACTACTACTACTACTACTACTACTAATAATAATAATAAATCTTTAAAAGATATCCTAGAAGTGAATATTCTATTCTAATAGCTACAAGCAGCTACTGTATTAGTTCATAGTCATTATAGATTTTTAGAAGCAAATTAGGTATTATAGTAACAGACATTTGTGTAAGTAACTTGTATGCAAATAGAGTAAAATTTACATAATTTGTATTGCACACACAAATATACATAGTTTTCCTACATGTTTTTCCCCCTACAAAAACAGTATTTGTGGGCAGAAATCAGTGTATTTTGTACAAAATGTACATTTTCACACCCAAATACATTTTCTGTGTGTAAGAATACTGCACAAAAATCCCATTTGTATTTTTGCACAAATGAGTTTTCCCCAACGAAGTCCAGAAGTACACATAGCACTTGGAAACTGCACAAAGGCCCTTTCATGGCTGATTATGTGGTCAGAGACATCCTGTTCTGTAATATATATCCATTTCACAGAGCCATTGTTTTTTGCATGTACCTCTCACTGGTGGATGCCAGGATTCTAGTTTAAAAAAAAAAATTAAGCAGAACCCATAAGCTTCTATCTGTCCATCCTAATCTCAAAACAATCATACTGTATTATTAGCAAGTTGCATGGTCCACAATGGGCCAAAGAAGGTATGTTCTTTCCCATAATATAGAAGTGCATCACAAGGTTATCACATGCTCTTTCAACATGGCTTGCACACCCATAAAGACTGCTGAACATCAGGGTACCTTAGGAATCTTGGCAAATAGCTTGACTTTTGCAGAAAATTGTGTCACAATAGCCTACAATTAATAAAAACACTTGAGGAAGTGCAACTTTAAAAGTGAAGTAAAAGACACTATAACATAAGCAAGAGACTTTCCATTACTTAGTTTTTGGGGAAAGATGTAGGCATTTGCTCACTTCTTTCATACAAATGGAATGACTGAATTGTCAAGCAAAATTTTTTGTAGAGTTGCAATTTCTCTGAAATTATGTCAGAAGGTCAAATCGGGTTTTGCATGATGCTTCAGAATATTCCTGAGCTCTTCTCCCCCCACTAACTTCTTACATAGCATCAAAATCTGGTTCAGAGGGTCTTCCAACCCTGTAGAGCAAATTTGGGGTTGCAGGAGAAATTGCATTCTGTTCTGGTGACAGGTATTGTTCCATTGACAGAAAAATAGAATGTTATTTTTACCCAGGATCTGAAGTAAACTGCAAAAGATACCAAAAGGAGTGAAGCAGAGACTAGATATCTTTATTCTTTTAAGCATCATTTGTTGTTATGTGCTTTCATATTGACCACAACTTATTGATATACTATTATAGCTTTTTCTAGTTGAGATTTATTGCCATTTCCTTTCTCAAAGGCTGAGAGAATGTGACTTGCCAAAGTCACCCAGTGAGATGTATTGCTGAGTGATAATTCAAGTCCTGGTCTCCCTGAGTTCTAGTGAAAACACTTATATCTCTGTGTCATGCTGGCTTTTAGAATAATACACAAAGTGAATTGCTAAAAATACTTAGAATTCAAGTTGATTTTCACACACAATGAATTAAAATGTAATTTGTTGCTGTATGGCATTAAATGGCAACATTAGTATTTTATTTTCTTATTAATTATGCTTTGCGTCATAATTCCTTACTTCTGATCCATGGGGGGGGGGGGTTAACCATCATTTCAGAGAACTTTACTGCATTGGCCCTGGAACAGCCCTGTAGCGTTCCAAAATGGAACGTTCTGGGGACACTTGGCAGCGGGGAACAGATTTTATCACACAGCAAGAATGCTGCTGCCGCCGCTGAGTATCCCCATTCCTTTCCAGATGTGTTCCCCAGAGGGCGATTTCCAGGAATGCTTCTCAAGCTTGAATCCATTGCCCCATATCCCAGTCTCTTGAGCAGCAGAAAACAAGCTTGCTCCATTCTCAATATGTTATTCTTTCAAATATTTAAACGTGGCTAACATGTCACCTCTTAACCTTCAATTTCCCAGGCTAAACATACCCAGTTCTCTAAGCCACTCCTCGTAGGTCATGGTTCCAAACCTTTAATCATTTTGGTCATCCTCCTTTGGATACAAGCGACACGGTAGCTTAGTGGTTAAGATGCTGACTCTGATGATTGCGAGGTTGGCAGATCAGCAGGTTGAGACCCAAGCACTACATGATGGAGTGAGCTCCCGTCACTAGTCCCAGCTTCTGCCAAACTAGCAGTTCAAAATCATTTAACAAGTGCAAGTAGATATATATGTACCACTTTGATGGGAAGGTAACAGCGTTCTGTGTATTCATGCTGGCACATGACCAAGGAGTTATCTTTGACAATGCTGGCTACCTTGGCTTAATAACAGAGATTAGCACTGTCCCCTCCAGTCAGTCACAACTAGACAATCTTGTCAAAGGAAAAATCTTTAACTTTTACATCTGGATATGATCCAGCTTGTCAATATCCCTCTTGGACTGTGTTGCTCAAAAATGGACACAGCATTTCAGGTGAGATCTGATCAAAGTGACACTATTACTTCTGTTGATCTAGACACTACACTCCTATTGATGCAACCTAGGATCATGATGATATAAGAAGAGTCATGTTCCACCCGATGAAAGGCCAGATGCTTATGAGAAAACAACCAGCAGGACATGAGTACAACAATACTTTCCTCATGCTCCTCAACAACTGACATGATGAGGAAAATGTCTTCTGATACTAGAGGCAATATACAGCAGTCTTAACAAGTAGTAACTGCTGGTCTAATCCTCTGTGAAATTATCCAGTCTCCTTTTGAAGCTGGTCCAGAAATGGGCACCAGGTGACCTCCAAATGTTTCCAGACATACCCTTCATAGCACCATTGGCAAGGCAAGGCATGTGAGCTGTAGGCCATTTTGATGAACATGTGTCTAGTCTATTTTTATCTTTCTGCCTACATATGCTAAACTCCCTAAAGTCTTCATTTTTGGCACAGATATACACATACAAAAGAATAACCAATTGCAAGACATCTTAATTTATAACAGTGTGGCTGTGGGGGATATATAGAGTTATCATCCTAACATCATGTAACCTCAGCAACAAAAACATAGGGGTCAAACCTACTGGCAACTTGCAGTGGCCACAGGCCATTCTAGCCCCAGTTGACCATCAATCAGCACAGGACCATGGCGACCAGCTGCCACGGTCCTGAGGCCAGCTGCTGCCACAGTCTGGAATAGATCACCAGAAAAAGTGCATTTTCCCCACTCCTTTTCTGGCCAGCTTTGGGCTGTGTTAGCCAGCCTTGGTGCAGCTTCCAGCCGATATGGTGTGTGTGTGTGTTTGTGATCTGCATGTCATGTCCTGGATCGGCTGGAAGGTGGTGCTTCTTCCCCATCTGTTTTGGGTCATATTCAATTTTCTGTGTTTTATAATGGTCATCTTGGGTACTGCATGCTTACATTCAGAGCAGCTGAAGAAGGGAAGCTCAGACATTATGCCATAATATATGAACATTAAAAAATAGTTTGATCCCAATGGAACAATCAAATACCCCACTTTGACCTACTCTACACATATTACAGGAAATCCATTTCTTACAAACACATGTCCTCAACAAGCACAGTAATAGTGCTCCTATGCATGGGGAGTTGTGCTTACAAGTATAGGTCAGATATATCCCATGTTGTGTTCAGGGAAAAAGTCTGGATTGGGGCCTTAATAATATTCTGGTTTATTTGACTTATTTCTTGGGCTGTAAAAACACAACACAAACAGCAATCTCTTAACTATGGGAGAATGTTTCAGCTTTTTGCAGCAAGTTCGGGGAATCTGAGCTAGAATACCCTGGAGGAAGAGGTCAGCAGTCCTTAGTCTGTAACCTGAGAAGTTTGATTTTTTTTCTTACTTGATTCCCACATAAGGGAAAAAAAACCCTTTTAATTAATAGACAGTGATCACAAATCCTGATTATAACTTCTATAGATGCTATGCCTCTGCACAGTAGATGGCTGCCAGCTTCAGTTGTTGGTGTCTAGGGCTTTTAGTCCATCTCAAGTAAAAAATATATAATTCCAGACCACTCTTGTAATACATCACAGTCATTTTCTGCACTTTAGTTGTTTTGTTCTCTCTCAATTTCCCCCTTTGCAAAATAAAACATCATTAAAGCAGGTTTAAAGTGCACTTTAGTGCCTGCAATCTTCCCATGCTATTCTTTAATATTTCATCATTAAATAGCAAAATAACCTGATATGATCCTAATTTAGTGCCAATTACACTGCATTGATCAAAGTGACCTTTTCATACTGGAGCACAAAAATCAATCCCACCGTACAACAAATGTCAGGGGGATGAGAGCAACATATAATCTGTGACAATCAAAACATTACTTACAAATGAAATCACCAATGACCTGCATGCCAAGGCAATTTCTGCATAATGCGCACTGTTTTTGTTTGTGGCTTTTGTGACGAATTCTTAGATTGTTTTTTTTTTTTTTACCCCATTCCCCATTGTCTGCTCCCTAAAGCAGTTGGATTATGTTGCCAATTTTGTGGCACATGTTGACCATGGTTTTCCAGAGATTTTAAAAAGGCAAGAAAAGCCATTTCATCTACATATTTAGGTTTGGCTCAGAGAAAAATACATTCTTCCATGCACAGTAGCCCAGCTTTACCTGGGGATGCAGCCTCATGGAGAGAATAACATCTGGCCTACTGCTTTGAGGATATTGGCATTGCTTTCCAAAGAGGCAAGTGCACTTGCACTTTTTGGGCCCCATTCCCACTGGGCTATAAAGTGAATCAAGAATCAGATTATAGGGACATCATTCCCATTTGAACTCGCATTCGATCCTTGTTTAAGGAAAATCGTTCCCATTTGAATTTGCATTCGATCCTACTTTGATCAATTTCTCCAGTGAAAACCCGAATCAGTGGTGAATAACCCGGCTTATCCTGATTGCACTTTTCCAGAGGTTTTTTTTAGCAGCTGCCATGTCAGATCTGGGCAAGCTAATGGGAACGACGGGTGTCCGAATCAGTATTTTAGGAGGGGAGGAGCAATGTTCAAGAGGCTGTCCCGGGGGTGTCACCAGCTTTGTTCTCTTTCCTGCATTCCCAGTGCCATTTCCCCCCTGGTGGGAAGCAGGGTGAGGTGATCGCATATATAGACAATTTTTTTAAAAAAATTAAGCTTTCGATCGCCTAGATGCTCTGTCGGGTGTCCGATCACTGCAAATTGATCCATTGGCTTCCAAACAGAATGAGCGCATGACGGCCCCTGCCAATCCCCCCAGTCCACATAGATTGATGTGTGAGGTGACCTACCGCACACCCTTTTTGTAACTATTATTTCTTCTTTTTCCTTTTTCTGTTTTTGCTAAGCGCCTAAGCACCTCAGCGCTCCAGTGCTCTAGGCTCAGCACTCCAGCAGGCCCATAGCTAGGCTGGGGCAACGGGGCCCCAAAGAGAGGGAGACAGAGAGACTTCTACACTGGAGAAATCACCTGGTTTGGCACTGCTTTCACTCTTTCCTGGCTCTAGGCTATGGAATTCTGGGAGTTGTGCCCACAACAAATTCCAACTCCCAGAATGCCATAGCCTTGAGCCAGGATGCTTAAAAGCAGTGTCAAACTGGGTGATTTCTCCAGTGTAGATGCAGCCTCAGTCTCTTTCTTTCTCTCTGGCGCACATGCGTGCGCGTCTGTCTGCTCCCCTGCCTGCTCCTCCTGGGAGTTGGAGTTTGTTGTTGGACTAAGCACACACGTGCACACACGTGCACACACACACACACACACACACAGGAAGACCTTTGGATCTGAATTGGATTCCCTGTTATTCTTCCTCCTTGTCGTCCTCTTCTTCCTCCCCTCTTGCTCCTCCTTCTTCCCCACTTCCTCCTCCTCCTCTTCTTCCTCCCTTCTCCTTCCTCCCCTTCCTCCTCCTCTTCTTCCACTCTTGGCTTGACAACATACTCCAACTCCCAGAATTCCATAACCTAGAGCCAGAAAAGAGTGAAAGAGGTGCCAACAGTGTGGATGAAGCCTCTCTCTCTCTGGTGCGTGCGTGCTCATCTGCCCCTCCTATGGAGTTGGGTTTGTTGCTGGCCAGCTGGGCCGTTCCTATTTCTCTTCCTCCTCCTCTTCTTCCTCCCATCTTTTTCTTCCTCTTCTTCTTTCTCCTCCTCCTCCCCTCTTCTTCCTCCTCTTCTTCCTCCTCCTCTTCATCCTCCCTTCTTCTTTCTCCTCCTCTTCTTCCTCCTCCTCCTCCTCTTCCTCTTCCTCCTTCCCTCTTCTTCCTCCTCTTCCTCTTCCTCTTCCTCCTCTTCATCCTCCCTTCTTTTTCCTCTTCCTCGTCTTACTCCCCTCTTCCTCCTCTTATTTTTTATCTTCTTTCTCCTGTCCTCCTCCTCCTCCTCCTCCTCCTTTCTCTTCCCCCCTTCCTCCTCTTCCTCTTCTGTTTTTGTTGTTATTATTGTGTGCCTTCAACTCTTTTCTGAGTTATGGCAACCCTACAGAGTCCCCTTGGCATAGTTTCCTCAGGAGTGGGGGTTGCCTTTACTTTCTCCTGAGAAGCTGAGAGAGTGTGTCTTGCCCAAGGTCTTCCAGTGGGTTTGCATGGCCAGTCTGTCTTCTCCAATTCTCTAGCCACCAAGCCAGCCCCCTCTTCTCCCCCCTTTTTCTTCTTTTTCCTCCTCTTCCTCCTCTTTGGTTGTTGTTGTTGTTATTGTGTGCCTTCAACTCCTTTCTGTCTTATGACAACCCTGCAGAGTTCCCTTGGCATAGTTTCTTCAGGGAGGAGGGTTGCCTTTACCTTCTCCTGAGAGGCTGAGAGAGTGTGACATGCCCTAGGTCTCCCAGTAGGTTTGCATGGCCAGTCTGTGTCCTCCAGTTCACTAGCCACCAAGCCATCTCCCTCTTCTTTCCCCTTCTTCTTCTTTTTCCTCCTCTTCCTCCTCCTCTCCTTCTTCCCCTCTTCTTCCTCTGTTGTTGTTGTTGTGTGCCTTCAACTCCTTTCTGAGTTATGGCAACCCTGCAGAGTTCCCTTGGTATAGTTTCTTCTGGGGAGTTGCCGTTACTTTCTCCCGAGAGGCTGAGTGAGTGTGTCTTGCCCAAGGGCTCCCACTGGGTTAGCATGGCCAGTCTGTCTCCTCCAATTCTCTAGCCACCAAGCTAGCCCCCTCTTCTTCCCCCTTCTTATTCTTTTTCCTCCTCTTCCTCCTCTTCTTCTTCTTCCCCTCTTCCAATCACAGTGACACCTAGCCGCCCAAGCACTCAGGCGCTTCAGCGATCCATTGACCACAAAAACAAAAACAAAACAACAACAAAAAATCAAAACAGAAAAAACAGGTTTGAAAGACGCAAATGGGAACGGGGAACAAAAACAGCCTGAGTCAAAATGCATCGAAGCAACTGACGTCACTGTGACGTCTAATCGCCTAAGCGCTTGATTGACAGCTTAAAATAGGAAAAACCAGTTCCAGACAGGCAATGGGAATGGGAAAAGTCAGTGTCAAAATACAAGGGAGAAATATCAATGGGAACGAGAACATGGGTCAAGAAAAACCAAGTCCATTTGCTCCCTTTTGTAATGGGAATGATGGACGTGATTCGAATACGACTTGGGAATTCGCTCTGAGTCTGACTCACAGCAAGATTTGTTGCTTTATCACCCAGTGGGAATGGGATCTTAGTGTTTCACTTTGTGTGAACTTTAGCAACAAAACAGAAGCTTCAGTTGGGGATGCACACAGTGTAAAATTGGCAGTGAATAAATATGTCACTTTTTTCTTTATCTCATTTTCTTATTTTTATAATCTTATGTGAATTCCACCCATATTTTTCATTTGTTTACCTTGATCTGTGATTTTATAAAAGTCCAAAAAGGTCTTACATATTTCCATGTGCATTTCTCTTAATACTGATTTTTTTTGTACACAATTTTGCTTAGTAAACTTTTGGAGGATGCAATTCTCCCAACATAACGCATTTTATATATTATTTTCAGTAATTACTATTATTTTTATGTATGGATACTTTGTGCAAATAAACAATTTTGTGTACACCCCTCTTGGTTGGGGAAGAGCATCTTCCAAATCTAGAGGAGTCCAACTACAAAATGAAAACTACATTTCCATTGGTGAATAATTTTAGGAAGTGTGAATTAACTATTAAAATGCAAAACAGTCAAGCCTCATCCTTATTCAAGGTTTTTGCTAACAGCTTCAGGAAATGCCAGAAAACATGTGATTTATCAGATCTCCATCCCCAAATACCGCTTATGTGATCACTCTTGCTTTTGCTATCCAGCTGCCTTAATTTCCATTCATTCTATCATCACCTATCCAAAGCTGATTGTTTATTCAAAGTTGTGACAGCATTTCACTCATTATATAATCCCTGAAGGTGTCACATCACCTCTTTTGACTAATTTAAGAAGGAGCAAGAACTAAGAGCCAGGGAGGAGAAGACAGCTGAAAAGCAGCATTAATGAGGAAAAGAACAGTATCACACAGGAAAAAAAATGAAGCGGAAGAATAGTTGGCTAAATTCTAGTTCAACCTTCCCCAAGCTGTCTCCATCTGAGTATGTTGGACTAACTGAGTAGCCAACTTTTGTTAGAAGCCTTTAAAAAAACACAGGCCTTTTACTTTTAAAATTACAATTCAAACTGTATTTTAATTTCCTTTCTTGGTTTTCTGACTTTCAGTAGTGTTGGATGGTAAACATACAAAGTGTTTCACTTACCAGACTGATCAAATCTTAGATTTTTGTCCTAAACCATGTAATAAGAATAACTCTGTTTTTAGCAAGTCCATTAACAAACATGATTTACGACAGACACTTACCCAGCCCTATACGTAACCATGGTAAGAACTAAATAATGTTCATGTGCTGGTTATGAACCAAATCCAATTCATTTCACACTGATGCAGAATTAGTTCCAGACTAATACAAAGAAACACTATAAGCAGACTGTTAAGGTGACTCCCTCCTTTTAAATATGTCTTTCCAAAACAATTTGCAGCTTAACAATCCCCCTATAAATGGTGTGATTAAGTTTTATCCATTTCTGTATCTTTGATGTATTTACCCAGATGCAGCTGTCATTTTGTTTAGAAGTGGATCTATTGTTTGGAATGGTTGCTTTGTCAATGGATCTTTCTGAGCTGATTTTTAAAGAACAACAACCACAAATAAGCCTTGGATTTAATATCTGGAGAGCAGCTATATCTACCTTATCTCTGATCCATTGTACTAGTTAGAGATCCTGTCATTGCTGGAGGAGGATAGCCCTGATGTTGCCTGCACAGAAGAGTTATAAATCTAGCAAGGAACTTAAACATACACATACCACATTCCCTGAAAACAGAGAGGAAGAGAGGAGGGAATAGTCCTTTAGAGAAAGTGAAAATTTTGCATAGCTTTTGGTGGTGAGGGCCTAATGGAGACAATGCGCTACCATTGAGGTAATGATGTATTTCTTTATAACCATCATATGTTTAAAAGCTCACCAAATGACACAAGGTGAGTAGAAAACAGTGCTTTGAAAAAATACTTATAACATTCCAAGTGTTACAAGGTACAGTCTGCCCACCCCATACATGGGGGATCCGTTCCAGGGCCCTCGCATGTGGGTAAAATAGCATATGATCAAGCCCCATAGGAAATAATGAGGCATGTGCTTGCGGTGGTGCATGGCGTGAATACACGCCCCATTATTTCTGTCTGGGCTTGCCTTCCGTATGAGCTCAAAGCCACGGAAGGCAAGCCCGTCTATAAGGACGGCCAACTGTGTTACAGACAGTTGAGCATCTTTTGCAATAACCAAAAACAGCAAACTTGTAAAAGTCATTAGAGTATTGTGCTTAGAGTGCCAGATTAATGCTGGAAAGACATGGATTCAAATTCCAGTATGGTTAACCGTGCAGCTCACTGACTAGCCTTGGAATTGATCACTGTTTGTCAGCTTAACCTCAAAGGTTTTTGTGGGGAGAAATTTGTGTGGAATTAGGGTCAGAGATGTACACTGTGAGGTATGTGACTTCTAACTTTAACTGTTCCACCAGTCCAGGTTTTGTACTTCACATCCCATTAGCCCATTCCAGCATGGCTAATGATAAGGAATTAAGGTAAGAAATATCTACAGGTCACAATATCTGTTCACCTCTGGATTTTTTTTCAATATGTGAAAGTTATACAACTGAAAAAAGTGCAGAGCATAAATGTGGGAATATGTGCAAAAATGCTTACATGTAAAAATGCTTGTACATAAATAAATACTGTAAAGAAAAATGTTGGCAAACAAATGGATATTTCCAAGCAAGGGAGGGGGGGGGGGAATCAAGCCTCACAACCTCATATGACAAAAGACAGAATGGGAATTGATGTAGGATTCAAGTCAGGATTTCCATTAGATTTGGCAAATTCAATGAAAATAATTTTTCCACACCTCCAAGACTTGTGGTTAAAAAAATGTACTCCTTGCCTGCATATTAATGAGATTATAGATTATCACTGTCATTGACAGAGAGGCGAGATATAAATAAAGTTTTACTTATTTTATTTTATTATTCTGTGAAATAAACTGTACACAGAGCAATCCACATATTGTCTTTTGCTTAATTAGTTAATCTCAAAGGTTCTACAAGAACCCTTTGCATATTCATTTGAGTTTCTCTGTTTTGGGATAAGGTGGGGTATTGATGATGATGATGATGACAGAAAAACAAATATGAATAAGCTATTTTCTTTTTTCTTTTTTAAAATTATGTTAATGACCATAAGTAGAAGTTTTAGATGAAGAAAAGTTAGCAAAAGCTGCAATCGTTCAGGTTCAAAGAAGATATAAACAGCTTTATCATTTCCCCTTTCTTTGTTTATACTCTAGGTCAACAGCTCAAATTCTCATCTGGAGTGCTTATATTTAATACAATTATATTGTAGTTTTAAGACAGATGTATAGTTTCTTTAGAAATTTGAGCATCACTAGTTACTAAGAATTGTATCAAAACATATCTGTGAACAGCTATCATTTAATCAGACTGCAGCAAACTCTGCCTTTGAGCCAGCACAACACAGTTGTTTGAGTGTTGGACTATGAGTGTGGAGATTGGAGTTTGAATGCCTGCTGCGCCACGAAACCCACTACATGAGCCATGAAACCTCGTGGATGACCTTAGGCTAGTCACACTCTCTCAGCAAGTCTGATTCTCTCAGGGAATGGAAATAGCAAACCCCCTCTGAGGAATCTTGCTAAGAATCCCCTGTGATAGGTTCACTTTAGGGTTGCCATAAGATGGAAATGACTTAAAGGCACATAGAAACAACAAGAACAACAGCAATCTCTGATATATGGATATTATATTTGGATTTAATTGCAACACTCACTTTCATGTAAGCCTATAGAGGATAGGGGGGATGGGAAAAGTGAGAAAGCAAAGAAAGCTTTGAAAGAGAAGTGAACACGTTACTGAACTACTCTACTAAATGTATGTATTACATGAAATGAAGATTTATTACTTCTCCACACACTACTTTCACATTGAAAACTGAACTCAAAGTACAAAACAGAATATGTGTGTATGTGTGTGTGACCATGGAAGATCTACAAGAATTCATCCTTGATATTATGAAAATGGAAATAGTAAAAGAATTCTCATATCTTGGATCAAACATTAATTATAATGGAGACAGCAGTCAAGAAATTAGAAGAAAGCTAGGATTGGAAGGGCAGCCGTGAAAGAACTGGATAAAATCCTAAAGAACAAAGATTTGAGCACTGAAGTGTTCAACTGAACGCTAAAGTGAATACAATTTCATTATATTCACCATTTATGGATGTGAGAGCTGGACAGTGAAGAAGGAGTATAGGAAAGAATGAACAAACGCATTTGAGATGGGGTGCTAGGGAAGAATGCAGAGGATACTATGGATGGCCAAGAAGACAAACAATTGGATCCTTGAGCATATCAAGCCTGAATTCCCCCTGGAAGCCAGGACAACTAAATTTAGGCTGTCATATTTCAACCACTTCATGAGAAGACATTAATGCTAGGGATGGTGGAAGTCAGCAGAAAGAGGGGGAGACCACATGCCAGATGGATGGACTCAACCAGGGAGGCCACAGGCCTGAGCCTGCAGGACCAGAGCAGGGAAGTAGAGGACAGTTGGTCTTGGAGAAGTCTCATCCACATTGTCACCATGAGTTGAGGTCAACTCAAGGGCAATTAATAACAATATATATAACAGTGTGTGTGAGTGTGCGCGCGCGCATATGCATTAAAGAAAGTTGCACTTCACTGTTGTAATGAACTGTCATTAGTAGGACTAGAAACTTTAAATAATTAAGATGTTGGTGTTTTAATAACCTTTGCTGAAGTGAACACTTTTATTGCAACATACTAGTGATCATTATTAAGGGCTTATTCGTATCATATGCTGAGACATCTGGGAAAATCTCATCTCTTTCCTATCCATATTCTTTTAATTCTTTATGCCTGAACTTCATTCAGAAATGTAATCCTAAGATTGCACAGAAAAACTAATCATTTGTTCCCAGCTATAAATCATATCTTATTAAAGGAAACCAAATTTTCTGGGATCACAAATTGGAAAATTATTAACTTAATTCTTTACAAATTGCATGGGAGATAATATCTGATAATCCATTAAGAACATCTTAATCGATGTCTCCCACCAAAGCACACTGATAAGGATACAAGTACTGTTGATTAAAAGAGTGCAGTGTAATGGTTTATAAAAATGTCAAAGCACTTGAAATTAATACAGTGCTAATGCATCAAGCAACTAATTTAGTTTGAAGATGGACAATGTGTGCCAAGCATTCAGAGTTAAAACAGCTCAAATTTATCAAACACGTCAAAAAAGAATAAAACTACATTGATATAATATATAAATAGCAAATCTTGATTTGTCATGTAGATGCAGGGTAGGAAGCATGAGTTCATTTTGATTAAAACTCCTAAAGTTAGTGTCCCTACTCTTGGCACAAGTAACTTATATCTGTAAATTAGCTAAACTAATGTACTTGGAGTTAAGACTGACTAGGCTTCCATAGGTACTCTGTTTTAAGTGCTATATATTATCCATGAAATAGAATGTTGCATTAAAGAATATATTGTGCACTGAGCTGAACTGAAAAGGTCAAATAGTATTAGGAACTAGGGATAAAAAGACTATCCTCACCTTTTCACACACTGAGACACCTCATCAAAAATTGTTATTCCTCCAACAGATTTTTCTTTTTGTCCTTGTGTGAGGCCAGAAAGAGCAGCAGTAAAATTTGTTTATTTTTAAATAGTGGGTTCTGCATATTGTAGCTATGCCATCACATAGTGGTTTGAGCTTGGACTATGTCTCTGGAGATCAGGGGTCCAAATCCCTACTTGGTTATGAAAATTCACTTGGTGACCTTGGGCAAGTCACACTCTCTCAGCCTCAGAGGATGGTAATAGCAAATCCCCTCTGAATAAAACCTGCCAAGAAAGCCCTGTGATAGGTCCACATCAGGGTTGCCATAAGTCAGAAATGACTTGAAGGCACATAACAACAGCCATAGTGAGATGGTCCTATGGAACCTATCACAGCAAGGCACCTACCTGAATGGTGGTGGTGGTGGTGTTGAGGAGCTGAAGAAGAAAGGACCAGAGTCTTAGCATGGGAGAGAGAGAGAGAGATCTTCAGGGGTTGACAGAGCAGGAGAAGAAGCAAAAAGAGGTAGCAGGGAGTTAAAAGGGATGGAGGTGAGGAAAGCTGGGGGCGGGAGGGAAGACACAGGCCGAAGAGGTGGGCATCAAGAATGGTTAGGAAGGATGCTTTTTAAATGTGAGTAAAAACAACTCATCTCAGTGTGAGTGAAGTGTTGCAATTATTATAATTTTGATAGATAGCTAGCTGTACAAGTGACATAATCTTGCATTGGGCAAAAAAGGGCTGAAATGCAGAGTTTGCAAATATTGCTTTTTCAGACTACAAAAAATAATTCAGGTTTGAAGCATTATTATCATCAATAAAAATTTTTCTTTGCCTAAGAAAATCCTATGAAATTCATGGGGCTACACACACACACACACATGTACATACTGTTCAGGAACCAAGCACTTGAAGGACTGTTTAAACCCACTTGGATTTAAGTTCATTTAGGAAAACTCTACTGGAGAAGCCCTGGAGAAGCCCATAGGACTACAATATGTAGTAGAGTTTTGCCTCAGATGCTGCTGCCAAATAACCACAGGAGACCAAGCTGGAGGAAAGGCCACAACTTTATTAATTAGCAAACAATTGGTAGGGTTGGCACAAAGCATGAGGTCAGGATCTGCGAAATCAAACAACCTCATGTTTGTCTGATTAGCAAAAGCCTGGTCCCCACCAGGCATTGGGATGACCTAGGGGCTAAGGAACACCACTTGACCACAACTCTGCCATGCGTTCACATATTCACTAAGCCCCTAGTCACCGGGAGGCGCTCTCGTGTTATGGCCCCTGCAATGGCCATACGCCTGCCCTATTCGCCCCCGGATCCCGACTGACTCCCAAACCAGAGCTCTGTAGCCCTGGTACCACACCGTGCAGATCCTGGCCTATGCTGCCGCCCACAAGTTGTGACAAAAAGCCCAGAACCAAGCGGTGGGTGGGTGGGAGAAGCACTCCAGCGCCTCCTCCCTTCCAACTTGGCTCCGTCCTCAACCGGAGCCAAGCGCTGACTGAGGGCCGGAGCCGGCAGCACGGCCTTAAATAGGCCCCGGCTCCACCCCAGACCATGTGGTCAGGGAGACTCCTCTTCCAGGGCAACTGCCCAATGAGCTGCCCTGTAGGACTGGAACTCCTGGACCATAGAGCCCGGCTCCTAGAGTGTTGTGGGGCTGAAAAGGTACCCCCTCCACCCCGCGCACCAATAAGGATCCGGGGCAAGCCCCAGAGGACTCTGGGGCTTGTAGTTTCGCTGCCGCTTCTAACAGCAAAGCGGCCTGCCCATCCAGCCGGGTGGCTGCTTTTTCTCCAGAGTGGAATCTCAGATTGGGATCAATCTTCCATCAGAGATCCAAGGTACTTTCACACTACATAATGCTATAGATGACACAGTGACAGCACTATTCTTACATTTTAATTACATTGGCTACATTGCATGGAATCCTGGGATTTGTATGGAATATTGGGATTTGTAGTTTGGTGAGGCACTACAGCTTTCTGAGAATTCTTAATACACCTCCCTAAAATGCAAATCCTAGGCATAAAACTGTGACAGTTTAAGTGGAATTATAGCACCTTCATTGTATAGTCTGAAACATTCCCAGACATACTCTGGATTTCCATATTCATTAGGCCTCAGCAAAGATTGTAGGCTTGATTCAATAAGTTCTCTTTCAGATACCAGTTTAAAATGTAGCTATTTGTACAAAGTTACAAGGAATAATGCAAAAGATGGATTTTGTCTGCTGTTCTTGGTATATCTTTTAACCGATTTTAGCAAATATTCATCATTTATGATGTTCGACATTTATAATTTTAGATATGCGTTTTTATTTTCAGACTTTTGGTTTTATTAGTGATCTTAGCAATGTGTTTTTACATATGATTGTTGCCAAACATGACCTTTTATGAGGAAGTGTGGGATATGAATAAATAAATACAGCTCATAGAATCCCCCAAGCAGTGGGAGTTGTAGTTCATAAGAATAACATTTCCAGGCTTTGCAAAATCCTGATGGAAATGTATTCTGTAATCCCATTGGAACTGTATTTTGTAGTTATTGCTGAACTATGTTGGTTTGTATTTTTTAAAATAAAGAACAGCCATGTTATTTACATTATCTCAGCCAGTTTCAGCTATCCTTTTAGACTAATGATTTTTAGCCTCAGTACCTGATATTTGGAGGAGGCCATAAAAATGACCCCAAATCCCTTTCACCATCTCATTTCTCCATGCAGTAGATGACCAGCCAAGCTGTGAAGGGATATGTTCAAACAGCATCCAAATCATCTCTCATTTCCTGCAAAGTATTGACAATTTATAAACAGCAAAATATTCTTTCTGAATATTTAGCATGTGTGGATATCTTAGTGAAATGTTTTCCACAAATTATCCCTCTTTTTTAAAAATAAATAAATAAATAAATAAATAAGATAGCAACAAATTCTTAATATAGAATGAAATTTGGTGACTGACAAGAGACAAACAATTCTTTCAATTCTTTAGTGAGAGTAATAACTGTTAATTATGTGAAATGAAGCAATTTCCCCCTGTTATAAAGCACGGATGGTTTCTAAATATGTCTGCTATTTGGAAATACATGGCCCTTCAATCTGAAAAGAGAGTGCCATTCTCATTGTTCCATTTGTTTGGGAAAATAGGTCCAAATTGATTAAACTAATCATTTTATTCTAACTGTTCTTTTTAAAGGCAACTGCTGATTGCATGCCCCTTTTGTAGCTTCAGCAAAGCCCAAGATGATACAAAATAACCATCTTGCCAGTTGTCACAACTATTTCCTCATTCTTTAATTAAACATAATATTGGAAACAGTATAATTCACATCTAATTAGAGAACATCTTCTTTAGTCATAAGGCAATATGGTTTGAGGAAAAATTAGTATGGAATGTGTAAGAGGCAATGGCAAAATGTTGGCTGTTCTCATGCCACTTCATTGGCAATGAGATCCCTGTGTGGCTTCAGACAGGTTTCCTCACCTCCTCAGCTGCAGTGTACTCCTTTCCTGAAAGGGGGCACAGCTATTTCAGTGAAATTGGACTATTTAGTTTCTCTTAAATGCATTTTTTAAATTTTATTAATGTATATTGCAATTTTCCCTCTCTCTCGTGACATGAGATCCACAAGAAAGACAGAAATGGAGACATGCATCCCAAGATGCAAAAAATAATCACTGAAATCCTATATGAATTTTTATGTAATGTAACTTTATGTATACCTAGCCATGTAGCAAAAGAAACTCGGCTACTGATTTGTGATGATGGATAATGGGACACCGGCAAGAGTGACTGATGCATATTGGTGCTGAATGCTCATCTGGACCAATGCAATGCACATCAGGACTGATACAATGTGCATTGGGACTGATGCATTTCAGTACTGTTGTACATTTCAGTACCGTTGTGCATCAGGCACCAATGTGCATTGGGCATTTTGCCTGCTGTGCTATGTAGTAGCATAACAGCAGCTATCTACTCGATATGGATATTGTGTCAGAGCACAGTTCTAATTCCCACAGATGTAAGTCTACTTACAAAGACACAACATTTCAACAGGATCCCAGACAATGTCCTTTATTTGCCAGAATGTCCACTATGTTTTGGTCTGTAAATGTCCTTAAGGCCTTCTTCGAGGGCCTACATATATATATTTTAAAAAATTCACAGGAGGACAACATGTAAATACATGCCACCCAATTACATAAGAATGAGAAAAAGCAAGTAAGCAAGTCTAATTGGAGCTAGATTGATCTAAATTTTCTCTAAAACTCACTTTCTTAAATACTAAATTTCTATTTTATCAATTTAAAATAGCAATAACATCACAATGACCCAAACAATCCATTTTTATTGACACAGGGAAAAGTTTATGAGTTGAGATTCTCTGGTATATCTATTAGTAGCTGCAAAGCTAACAAATCCCAGCAAGCATCCACCCTCAGTTAATCTCTCCCTCTTCTGATTGAGAGGCCTTTGACAAACAAAGGTTTTAACATTCAAAAGAAAGCTTGCCCAAGGGTCTTGTTACTCCATATAAAAATTAACCAGACTTTCCTTCCCCCACGTGGGAATACACATCTGTTCTAACACAATGCAAAAGAATGCAGCCTGCATGCTGGTGGTGAATTGGCACCTGCATACCAGGACTAGTGCTTTTGACATCAGCAGCAATAAAAATCTGGATCAGCTGCTTTCTTTTGCTAAGGCTTCTAGTGGCACTTCCACTGAAAACAGTTTGCTATGGTTAAGTTCCTTAAAATATAACATTGTGATAAAAGTGGGGCAGAAATCTCTATATGATTGCAAGTGCTGCATTCATTAGATGGACTCAACATATGAACGAATAAAAAGGGGGGGGGGGAGAGAATATCCTGTACCCTCTAAAGTCTATAGTTAAATTTATTAACTATACCCAGAGAAGATACTGTAGGATAAATTTGTATGCATTAATCACTCCAGGTTTTATTCTGAATTCTAAAGGATTTAACCAAGGTGCTCAGGCCTATGTCCTAAAGGGGCTCAGTTTGGACTAAACCTTTGAATGGATGTATTGTATTGATATGATAACAAGTGTGACCTACAAGGAAATATTTGTGTGGAGTGCAACTGTGCAGGATTCTCACTCCACCCACAACTGTTACTCAACATTCTGTGGCCAGTGCAGTACCATTCACAGTTGTGATTGGCTCCTGGTGTATTTCAAAACACTAGTGCTCCTTATAGTCCTACATACTTTTGGAAACAGTTTATCTGAAGGACCCTCTTCTTCTGTGTAGAGGTGGGTATGACATAGAGATGTTGGCTGTCCATTGAAGTAATAAACAGAGAGCCATGTGTCTGTCATAGGTCAAGTGATGGATTTGGGAGATGGCCTACATGGTGTTGTGGTTTGAGCAGTAGACTGATCTGGAAATCAGGATTTGATTCTCAATGGCCATGGAAACCCACTGGGTGATCTCTGGCAAGTTACATGCTCTCAGCCCCAGAAAACCATGTGATTGGTTCATTTTAGGATTGCCATAAGTCAGAAACCACTTGAAGGCATACGATAACAACAAATATCTGAGTCTAAATAAAGCCATGAAACTCATTTGGTGACTATTGGGCCAATAACTCTTTCTCTTTCAGTCTGATGTACTTTGACTTGAATCCCATTTTGGGAGAAAGGCAGGATATAAATTCAATAAATAATAAATATATAGATTGATTGATATGCTTACTGCGAGGATAAAATAGGGCATTGTTTCTTACAGCATGTCTTGGAAGAAGAAGGTTATAGGTGACCATTTGATTTCACTAGACACACAGAAAAAGAAAGTAGGAACTTAGAAAAGTTGTTTTGAAGAGTACAACACCCAGAATCCCATATCCAGCCTAACTAGTAGCCCTTCTAGCTAAAGGATTCTGCATATTGTAATCCAAAAAGTAACATCTTTGTTTTACAGAGGAATGTGTGTGCATGAGAGAGAAGGGGGGAGGTGGAATTATGTGATTCTTTAAACAAACACACATACACAGACAGACCTAGAATCAGACATCTACATCATGGGCATAATTACTCGAAACATACCCCTTTATTTCCATAATTTCTTTACATTTTAGGAACATTAGCAGAATCAGTAGTCTAACTGGATGCCTGATCCATACTTGTGGAGTTGTGTATCTTCACACACACACCCAACTGTGAGTGGAGAGCACCTGCCTCTCACTGTGTGTAGGCCTTGTCTGCTTCCTGTGAAGTAGTTGGATTTAGAAGAATTAGTTCTGCTTGCTTTGTGAGGCTGAGCCAGTCTCCACATTTCTTATTCAAACCCTCATTCTGGTGCTCAGGCTCAACTGGAACCATTTCGTACTTCCATTGTTCAATGATTTTTTTAAATTATTTGTTTCCTTCCAGTTGAGCACATGTTTTAAAAAGCGACCCCCCAGCAATCTTCTTTTTCCCCCTCCTTTCACATGACTAAGCGATTATCTTCTTCCTAATCAAAGAGACAGATGAAAAGAGTTTATTAATAAAAGTTTCCCTTCAGGAAGATTGGAAATGAATGATTAGTAAAATACACCCAATTTTACTTATGGACCCCCCTCACAGAGAGGCATCTGTGAACGGCCGGGATGCCAGAATAGTGGCAAGGAGTCGGGCATCTGGAAGCTATTTGTGATATGGATTAGAAGTCAAGCTGCACAAAGATACTGCCTCCAGTCACAAAAGCTCACTCTGCAGAGTGGGGAAAAATATGCTGCTTGTTTACTGTGCTACTTTCCCCCTTTTGCTTGTTATCTGTTTTATTTCCTCTCACGCTCCGGTCTCCCCACACCATTCATGTGCAATTATGTCTATACAGATATGCCAGCTGGTGGGACTTGTTAAACATATATATTCACGATGTCAGTGTTTAGGAAGAAGAAAGAAGAGAAGGATGTTTGGAGGTCCACAAACTGCTCTAAAATGTATTCGGGGCTTGCAACACCACAGGCTGTTGCCATTAGGATTGAGCCAGAGCCAATTAACAACAGGCCTTAGAATCAGTTTCACTGAATGAGGTTTGTCCCTGCAAAATGGGAAATAATAATAATATATACAAAGTCTCATCCTTCTGAATAACCAAGGCCTAGCTCTGCACTTGGGGATCTATGGTGTAGAATATGCAAGTTAGAGGCAAGGAACACAAAAGGCTTGGAGGATTTTTGTCAATTTCATTGTTTTTGTGGTTGCTGTTTAATATAACTGCAGTCAGAATTGTCTGGTTAATGCGAGGGTCAACTAAAAGAATCACCTCAACTTCTAGTTTCTCTTAATTACTCATTTGTTCCTCTCTTAAGTTCATATAGTTCTGAATGTTGATAATGTTTCCAACTGTAAGTTCAGTCTATTCTAAATGCTAAGAGGTTTTTTCTTATAAGTTTATGTAGAAACTTACATGCACCGGGGGGGGGGGGGGGCTCTCTTGTCATATATTCTGTTTTGATAAAGATACACAATTTTGCAAGCAATTTTTTCTAATGTAGGGTTTGTTTCATCATAAATACATGTATTTGTGTGTGTATTTTAATGGTACCTTTAACTGTACAGTTCTGAGAAGTGCAAACTGTGGTAGATATCTAATTTTAATTCACATACTGTTTCAAGTATATGAAATAAGTTAAAATATTAAAATGTCAATTTATTGGATCTTTCTATCATGCTACCACAGAAAATATGACATGTTTGACTTTTCCTGAGCAAGATGTTCCAGATTCACTTTGAAGCAATCCTTATCAGCTTGTTCCTTCATCAGCACTAGTATTTCCACACGGAATCCAATACTGGTAAGAAAGAAGCCATGGAAACAGCATAATTCTTGATTACCAGCCATTGATGGATTAATAATCTACTGTAATATTTAGTTTAAATCTAAGGTAGTGATGTGTGTTGTGTAACCCTTTCCAGGATTTTTCCTAAAACCTTTCCTCAAAATTTTCTCTTCAGTACCAATGTAGTCATAGCTACTATAGTTCAAGCAAACAAAAGTTAAAAAGTAATTTTAAAACAAAAATTATTTTGAGACTTTTCTGTCAATATGAGGTCTGTGCCTCTCATGAAAGGTTCCATTAGTTTTGTATTAGTATTATTTCCTGGGAAAGGATGGGATTTATGAGCTCCAAAGGTTGTTGGACTGAAGCTCTCAGTATCCCTTAGCATTGACTCTTATCTGGGACTTACAGCCCAACAATATGTGGAGGGGCACATGATTCCCACTCTTGCTCTAGAGGATCAAGGATTAATCCTACATTGACTAGATCCATTGAAATCAATGTGATTTTTCAGTCATTGCAATTAGTTTAAATCTCATTGATTTTAATTGGTCTGCCCTAGGTGGGAGCAACATTGGATTTAGACCTAGATTCCCAACAGGCAGCCAAGATGTTTTGTTTTTGTTGGAGTATCCTGGGTGCTAAGGACCTAGAGACAGTGAGACTGTAAGATCATATGTATATAAAGAAAGAAATGGTTTTTGTCCAATAACAGTCACTGGTATAGTGATTATATGCAAGCACAAGCACATCTGTATATGTCTAAACACACCTATATATGTACATACATACACACATATAGATGTGAGGTTTTAATTTTTTTAAACTAAATTAATTGGGTGGGGAATGGTTGAGAATATATTCAAATATTAAATCATACCAAACGACAACAAATGCACTTTGAGTAATTCAGCAAAACAAGGTAAACAAAAGCAATTTCCTGTTAGAATTGTTGGAGTGAGGGATTTGTTTTTAAACAGCTTGCCTCTTCTATTCTATATGCAAGTCAACTAATACTCTATAATATAGAGATTAATATGCATTAACTATATACTATTAGAAATGTAGAATTATACTTGAAATAGGAGGGGAAAAATTACACATGTATAAAACTAGCCCAGCAGGCTGGAGTAAGTCTGCTGTTCTATTGTATAAGCAATACTTTGCCTTTAGTATTAAAAAGGGGCTTATAATTTACAAAGAAAGCCAATCAATAAATAAACTGTCCCTAATCAGCCAAAGAGCTGGCAGAATGACATTCCATTATCCTGTCAGACATATTGCAATCAAATGCAGGGAACCTCAAAAGGCAGCACTACATATTGCAGCTTAAGCACTCAGTCTATCCAGGATTTTTTATACCATCCTTTGGTGCCTTTTGTCTAAAAGTTAAGGGAAGTCCACCTACATGTCGTGCTGATTCCTAGGTGTATTTTGATGTGTCATTTTATTTCATAAAGCTGTGTAAACTTCATCTGCTGGGCAAAAAGCCTCCCCTGTTGTGACGGCGCTGTGTCACTTGGGCTCCGTGACAGCTGATTCTCAGCAGACAGCGCTGTCAGAGAATCAGAGACTTCCACATGTACAAGTGAAATTAACTTCTGTTAGTCTGACATTTTCCACAATCAATACTCACAGGGTCCTTGTCTCTAGGATCAAAATTCATAAATCAAAAGCAGAGAGCATGAAATAAGGTATTTGATAAATCCATCAACTGAAGTGAAAGTATACTTCTGCCAGGCTGTTTATAGTATACAGAAACACCCAGAGGGTTAGATGAATGTATGGAGGGAAGGAAATTCCCAGCAATATATCCAGCAAATGGTTGTGTTGTTTGTGTGTGCATTTTAGAAATGTTGAGGAAGGAAAATGGTTGGTATTTGTGGTGCAGTCGGGGGAGAAGAGCTGTGTGGCTGCTACTGTTACAGAGTATGATTTTTTTTTCTTAAAGAAAGAAAATGGGGGGGGGTCTTCTATCTGCCACCACTGTGGCCTCAAACCACAGAGCAAACGTCATGACAACTGCCCCCTCCTCTTTTTTGCAGCCTCAAAATAGGATTCAAAAGGTAAAGCTGCTAATTTCCCCAGAACTTTCTAGAAGCTCCCCACTCATTGCTCTATATTCCCAACCAGGGCCTGAAGGCTACTCTGACCTTCCAACCAGGATTGGTTATTATTATAATGAGCCATCAAGTAGGGTTCAATTTTTTCAGTCACTGCACTGAAAAATAAAGAACAGTACAAACCTGTATCCTTTTCTGACTTGGAACTCCAGTCATTTATAAAAAGTAGTGTTCAGAGTCTGGTAGTGTTAATATTTGAGCATGTTCAGATGTCACAATAAACCATTGTGTATTACAGAGACTGGAATCCTGTTGGTTGAACATTTCCCCAGGTTGAACAGTGATGGCAAGTGAATGCAGAGAAAATCTACAGGCTCCAGGCAGGGATTTCTCCACTGCCTTTTATTCTTCATAGTTGCCTACTCTGGAATAGTTATGGAGCATAGTGTACCAATTGATTTCCCTCCATAATTCCCCAACCTGTATCCTTCTAGCTGTTTTGAATTACTCTTGGTCATCTGCTGTGCCTTACCCTGTATGACCAATGGGGAAGGTTAATACCAAAACAGAGGAAGCAATTTGAGGATGGCTTGTCCATCAGGAAAGACAGCTCTTTTAGCCACACTCTCTATGCAATAAGGTTTATTCACTGGTGTCTTCATTCTCCTTTTCTGGCACTGCCCTGCTTCCAAGATTTCAGGATCGTCTGGCTGTTTGCTTATAGTAAAAGGCTTCTAAAATAATTTGGCCTTTGCTGTGAACCACAAGGACTGTTCTTACATCACAATATATTCCAAATACTAGATTTTCAATAATATTGAGAAGAGAGTATGAGGCATATGAGGAAACAGAAGATAATCAAGAGAGACAAACTGGCCATTGATCTCACTGGGCTGCACCTGTCTTGCTTATATTCAGGAGAGAAGATGTGGAGCCATCAGATATGTAAGATTGAGGAAAATTCTAGTTTGAAAATGCAGGACCAGGGCAGGCATGAAAGAGCACCCTGAGTCTGCTCTGGTTGCAAGCAGGTTGAAATTATGCCAGCCACACAGCCTGCTCCCAAAGTGGGCTATGGTCACAGGATCCAACCCGTGCCACTAGGAGATGGATTATCCTGGCTCCTTTTTGCTCCAGTCTAAAGGACCTGAGTGCAGCTTTAACTAAGGGAAGAATTTATATTTGCCAAACGAAAGAGAGAAAAATAGGTAGAAATGGGTTCACATCTCATTTCCTAGAACCCAGGCTGAGACCAGAGGTGGATTCTTTTGACATCACAAAGGCAGGGCAGGTTTTGGGAAATGTGCCAAAATAGCTTCCGATTGTGGGGAAAAACTCAAGGGAAATCCAGGTAATTGGACCCAGAATCCAGTTAAGTCCATCTAGCTAGGTAATATATAATTCAAATCTGGGGGAAAGCTACCACTTTTGGCAGCTGTGGAAATGACAAAATGTGCCCAACAGCCACATATTCAGTCTAAGGATGGAAATAATATTCAAAAATATTTGAATAATGTTTGAAAAACATGCTTTTCAGATTGAAAGAACCCCAACAGGAAGACCCCTGGACTGATGAGATCGTTGCAGCTTGGAACTAATTCTGTGAAAAATTTGCACATGGTTGTTTTGTACAGAAAACAGTGTTTTATGAACAGGAAACAGCATTTTCTATGTTGCAGAAATATTAATTCCTGCATAGAAAATGCTGTGTCCTGCATGGAAAAAAGGTGTAATTGGGAATTTGTTCTGTGAAAATTTTCATATGGTCAATTTGCATTAAGAACAGCATTTTCTGTGCACAAAACAGCATTTTCTGCATAGGGATTGATATTTCTGTGCTGTATTTTTCCATGCATAAAATGCTGTTTCCAGTTTGACAAATGCTGTTTTCATATGTGAATTTTGCATAGAATAAGTCCCAAATTGCGAATAGCCCTTGAAAACTGTGTGGTTTCAAATATTTTCTCACAGTAGGAAGAAAATTGCTGAAATTACTCATTGTAACCTTCAAGAAGAAAATATGGGGAAGAAATACATCCCCAATACAATCTTACCTATACCAAACAGGACATGTGAAAATTGACTGAATGCTATTGATGAGACTAGTGGAAAATTCACCTGTATATCATGAGGCACTTCCTTTTCTCCAATCCTGCATTGTTGCTGTCAGGGTTTTGCATCAAAAAGGCTCACAAGCCATGACGCTGGTTCCTATTCCTTACCCCCTTCCAAACTGTGCCACAATACATGCATCACAGGGCTATTGCTGTCACAATCATTTGGAGCAAGGCTCATTCTCCATCTCCTTCCTTCACTCTTGACTTTCTGGTGCACTGATATAACACAAGAACAAGAAACATGCAGGCACCCTTGTGGTTAACTAGTGAGGCTTGACACCAACCAGGAATGGATATGGATAGGTGCCCAGGTTTATATTCTCACATCAGAGTTTCTTCTCCTCCAGCATTGCTCACCCAGATTGGTCTCCCTTCCTGGAGATCTGTAAAAGCACTGCATTTCTATGGGACTTCATCTTGTAACCAGAAACCTGGCAACTTTAGACAGAAACCATATACACTCATATCTTAGGGACCTGTGTGTCTAATAAAGATCCTGAATCATTTTTCATCTGAGGTGGCCCTATCATTATTCAGGAAGATGTCTATGTTTGCAAGCTGGAAGAAATGGACCCCCCTCCCATGCACATGTATACATTGCTAACATATCTTATGGAATTATGTGGCATGTAAATATATGGTATTTTCATATGGTGCCTGAATGTATCTATCTTGGCTTTCTGAAACCCTTATGTCTAAGCTCATCTTGCAATATTATAAGATATCCACATATGACAGCCCCATATGTTGGTTTTTGCAGTAAGTCCAAGTCTTCAAAGCCCCTAGCCTTCAAACTACTATATAGAAAATAAGTGGTCCCCAGAATACTTAGATCTTTCCACTACTGCTCTTTTGGATCTCAAAAACTAAAGAAAGGTATTTCATTCATTTGTGATACTATCAAATGGAGCTAAAAATAAAATGTGCCATGTCTTCTTTCTTATACAGATCTTCCCCAAGCAACTGCCTGCAATAAAAATGACATTATTAATAGCCAGGCATTTCCCTGGAGATATGATACTAATATTAAGGCTGCTTTATTTTATATATTCAGTCACTACCCATCAGCTCATACAAATGGTTTGATTTTGCCTTCCTCTAATTACAACAGGAGCCAATAATTAGAACAGTTTTTTTCTATATAGATCCTCTGTCTTCTAATATGTCGATAGTTGTGGTTTTCCTAGAGAGTTTAAATGTACTGCAGTAGGTGCCCTTGAGAAAGATTTTATTTGTTATTCAGATTCAATAAAGTTTTCACCCCTCCACCTCTGCATTGCCAGTATAGTATAATTTGCTTCTGACAAATATCTTCCACCCATGATGGCACATACCCGCAGAAGAAGAAAAAAAAAGAACTATGACTAATAGGAAAAGAACTTCATGTAGTCATAGAGAATGAAATTATTTCATCCATATCACTTATTTCTTATTCTGGGTGAACAAGGATAATAGATATGTCATTTACAGTCATTCAAAAGACTGAGTCCAATTTTGTTGTAAAGCAGTTCTAAGCAATAGAAATGATCAGGTATCACACAATGCAACAAAGGATGGAATAGATTCTCTCCTTGCACAATGCATTTTTTAGAGGATTTTCAGAGTCGAAAAAATAATTCAAATTGCTTGTGTTGTTTAACCAAGTAAAGTCATTCACATCCTGATGAAGAAATATGTGAATGTTCAAATGAATCTTCAATCTTTTCACCTGTCTCTGTGTCTCTAGTAATTTCACTGGAAGGAACCCCTGTTCCAAGTTTGTAAAGAAAAGTGCATTCAGGCAGCTTCCTTCAACTACAATGTGAGAGCCAGTTGGGGTTAGTCACTTTTCTGTGCCTGTTTCCAAGAAACACAAGCAAGCCAAAACCCAGGTTTTTGAACAATTTGTGGAAAGGGACATAAGGTAAATCAAAAACCCAAATTGGAATTTGAATGGATCATATTTTGATAAATTAATTTCATTGACACTTAAGAGTTGGAAGTAGACAGTTTCTCTTCTGTTTGTGCTCTTCTCTCAGTAAACCCACTGAATATAAATCCATGTGAAAAAGCAGTTAAATTTTGGAATCAGCTACATCACGAAATAAAGAAAATTATAAAAGTGAATATTGAATTTAAATGAGAATTATTCTTGTTAAATACGTGGGTTGTAAATGTGGATTAAAAATATGGTAAAATTATGTTTTATATACTATCAGCTGCGAGGATAACTTATGCAAAGTTTTGGAAGAAAGAAGACATACCAACACTTGAAAACTGGTCATTTAAACTACTGGACCTACTGGAATTAGATAAGCTATCAAGAAGTCTTGAATATGAAATGACTGATAAATATCTAGAAGATTGGAAATTATTTCTTGATTATTTTCTCCAGAAATGGGGGAAACGAGCAACTTTAGATATAGAGACAGAGATATAAGACTCAAGTTCTGTAAAGAATACATATTTAATATAAGCTGTTGATCTTAATGATTTATGGTATAGATTTTAAGTTAGCAATGTAAAAATATTATGGAAGAGAATCTCTAATAGTGGTACAGAGAGAAAGATCACATCTTGAGATAACTGATGAGGAAATATCTTTAGTCTAGCAACAGGAAGCAATGATTGATCTGGAATGCTTGTTTATATTAATTCACCACTATGGTATGTATTCTTTTGTTGTTGTTGTTGTTGTTGTTGCTTGTCTGTTCATTTTGATTTTATTTTTTCATCTTGTCTATTTGTTTGTTATTTGATGTAATTTGTTTATGATATGTATGATAGTTGAATGTGAATTTTATATTGTGTTTTTTAAAATGCATTAATAAAAATAAATAAATAAATAAATAAATCCATGTGCAGTTTATGCCTGCTTTCATTATGTTTTTTGTGGTGAGGGATGCTTCTCTTTTTTATATGTTTCCCCAGGTATGTGTATTTTTGCACAAACATTTTAAAAAATGTATATGTTGCTTGAAGGTATCCTGCCAATTGATTAAAGCATGTTTTAGTAGTGTTTTGTGCAGCCTTAAATGGGCACTTTAAAACACACACACACACACACACACACACAACTTACCTACAGGCATACATAATCATGAAGATTTCAGAGTGCATATTGAGTCTAGAGAATAGTATGAGGCATATGAGGCAATAGAAGCCAATCAAATTCTGGATTAGAATTTCTCATATGTCCCTAATGCTTATTCCAAATGATTTGAAAATAAGAGTTTCCTTACCAGAAACCCTGAACCATCTCTTCATTTAGAATAATAATGTTATTATGTATAGGGACCTTGTAGCACCTTTGAGACTAACTGAAAGAAATAAGTTCTAGTATGAGCTTTTCTAGACTTCAGCCTACTTCCTGATGCATAAGGAAGTAGGCTGAAGTCTACGAAAGCTCATACTACCAACTTCTTTTTTTCAGTCTCAAAGGTGCTACAAGGTCCCTTTGCATACTGATTTTTCACACTAACCTGGCTATACCTTTGAATATTATGGTTATAGTAAAGACAGTCTACATACATATCATTTCCCATACATTTTTTTTTATCACATCGTGGCTAGAATCCTCTTGGTGACATTTGCTTGTGTAACTCGTATTTTGCACTAGAATATTTTTAAGGACATTGTCAAAGGAAGTACTGAGTAGGTCCCTGAGCAATACTTCTCTCTCCAGGTATCCAGCAGTTACTGGAGGCACATGGGTGAATTTCCATCTCCTCAGCCTCTCATTTGCTGTTGCACTGTGCCCAGATTTATTCCAACTGCCCTCATACATTTGTCTTATGAATCTTCCTCCTTACACCGGAGGCAGAGGATGTTGCTTTGTCTTTGAGTGCTCAGGAGCAGCTGAAATACACCTGTATACACCCAGGGAGAGGATGTGAAAGAGGGACCAACTAATGGTGTAAATATGCATGTAGATACTACTACTACTACTACTACTAATAATAATAATAATACGTTTTATTTATAAACCGCTATTCCAACTCTTCTTAGCCTTACTGGATCACTACTACAACAGACTGCTACAACAAATTGTTTTTATGACCAGAGTTTTCACAATAAAACAATGAGGTACGATACACGGTGCAAACTCATTAGCAGAAATTTGAAGTAGAAAAAGCTATTTGTTTGTTTGTATGCACCTGTTGTCAAGTCACCTGTCAGCCCCATGAATTTCATAGGGTTTTCTTAGGCAAGGAATACTTAGTGGTGGTTTTGTCAATTCCTACAGTAGCTGATATTCATTGGTGGTCTCCCATCCAAGTTCTACACAAGGCTGACTCTGCTTAGCTTCCAAGATCAGACAGGATCTGATGCCTTTAGGATATTTAAGCTATATAAAAATAGCATAGCTCAAAATAATAATAGTCAGGAGAAGTTATTTTTTTCGTCTTTCAGGACTGGTGCTCTTGACATTCTGGCAAACACATCCAATGACAAGTATTTTCATAACCATGAATTGAGTTTCAATCTTACACACAGTAGCTTTTTGGAACAATGTTCCCAAGGAAGCTTGTTCAATGTTAGTCTCATGAGATGGGTTGTATGAGGCTGATTTTCACAAAACTGGAATAGCGAAGTGTTCTATTTGCAGCCAGGCTTCATTCTTTTTCAAGTAAACAAAAGTTGTTACTCTTGCTTTCTTGAATGACATATATTTCAGAATTTTCCTCCTCTTTCAGCAGGCTCAATACCATTTCACAAACCATTTCAAAAGTTGTTTTGCACTTCAAACTCAAATATGCTACTTCAAAGGGCATGGTGGAAGAATTACAATCACAATTAATGACATGTCAATATCTTTCTAAGAAAAATATTGATGTCCAATTGGTAATCAAGCACTTACTAGGTAGCATACCCATATTTCAATGACTCCCATCCATCTGACTGAGCACTAAAATACCAGTAAAGTTTGGAAGATGAACCCCAAAGACAAGCAAAAGGACATGGTGCCCTAAACCAAAGCGTATTGTGCACACACAGAGAGAGAGTCCTATGTGTATATATTTAAATAATATTTGATTATGTTTAAGAATAGTGCATTGGTGCTATTTAATATTTAAAAGACTCTAATAAGTAAATAAAGTAATATCCAAACAAGATTTTCTCCTACCCTTCCAAGAGGCAAAAAACAAAAACAAAATATTAATGCTAGAAGGGAAGTGAATGTAGTTTCTCATTCACATTGCCTATAAAGAGCTATATCCTATTATTAGTACCAACTAAAGTAGACCCATTGCATCAGTGTGATTTATTTGCACATTGTTTCACCATTCAAGAACTGATTCAGTGGTTCACTCTAGTCAGGATTATGATTCAGGCCATGCAGACAAAGACATTAGTTGGTAATTCATGTAGAGTAGGCTGCTGATGCTTTAAATTGTTCCACTCTTGTTAGTTAACTAGAACAAACCACGTGGACACTGCACCTCTCTTAGCAACTGTATACAGTTGTTTGTATGTGTGCCTTCAAGTCACTGTTGACTTATGGTGACCTCATGAATTTCATAGAGTTTTCTTAGGCAAAGTACTCAGAGGTAGTTTTGCCAGTTCCTCCCTCTGAAATAGAGCTTATAGCAGATGGTATTCACCGGCAGACTTCCATTCAAATACTAACTAATGATTCTACGTTGCTTGAAAAAAGAATTTCATGCAGGTAAAATAGTAGATACCTTGCCACCTATTGTGTCAACACATGACTCAATAGAAAAGACAGTAATAGTAAAGCAAAATATCACTGTTAGTAGGGTTGGGTTACCCTGTGTAATAGCTCATGGTATCTCATCCCCATGACCTCCTTCCATACCACATCATACATAATCCTTAGTAACGTTTTCCCCCGGGCAGTCTTTTTACCCTGAATATAAAGAAATTAGTGAATACTGGTAAATGCTTATAAATAAAGACTGAAATATAATTCTCATCAGTCCCTAAAAGACACCTATGACTGTCTGTGTGAAGGGGCCTCCACTAGACCTGGTCCATTGGCAGCCCATATTTTTGGGCTTGAATCCTATTGGTACTTTACATTGGTTTAACTGGGGTTATGCTACTTTCTCAGATGTTGCATAGGGAGGTATCCAATACTTCCTTGTGCAGCATTTTTGCCAAGAACAGTAATGACTACCAGATGAGTGACTGAGTGCAGCTCTGTCCTCCCCACCTAAATAACCTTGGAATGGATATGGAAAAGGAAAGCTTCTTTGTGATTCCACTCAGCTGGCCACCCTCTCTTTCCCAAATGTCTAAATACACTAATAAACTTTTACATATTGCCAGCTTCAAATAGTATCTTGGTCTCTGTTCCACCAAAACAGGGCAATAGCAGCCTCATATATTCATATATACATGTGTATGAGAGGATAACAAGTTTTTGATCCTATTTAAGAAATGCCATAAAAATGTAAAGATTATGCTACAGATTATCATTATCGACCCCAGAATCCACATTTATCCCATTTAATACAATGGGGGTACAGTATAATTGTGCAAAATAACACCCAAACTCATTTCATTTGAATAATGTTCAAACAATCACTCCTGAAGAACAAAATAGGTATTAATGACCCACATGTCCACAGACATCTCTTGATCACAGCCAAGATATTTTTCTTTTCCAAAACTTCAGATCGTGAAAAATATCATTACACTTTTAATGAAAGATATTCACATTAGAAATGAACATTTTGCCTTCAAGGGGAAAGGTAATACATCTCCATCATAGTATGTTAATTAATTACTAGCTCACAATTTCTGTTGAACTGAATTTGAATTGCACATTAATAATAAATGAAATAAGTGGGATTAATTTTATTGCAATGAATATCAAGTTATCTAATGATGATTGGCTGTTTCTGTTTCTTTTCTTTTTTTAAAGCATTGCCTTATAAATATTCAAGCTTTTCTGTGAAATTACTGAGAACAATTTTCATGAATTTATTTATACATAAACTTTAAAAAAAATACCTTGAGGGATATGCTTAGTTTATAATGCTATAATGAAAAGAGAAGAGAAGCTAGATGTTTGTCAATTAGTTATGAATTTCCTCAAGGTTTGAATCAATTAAGCTCATAAGAAATATCCACAGAACTGAAACTGAACATTTAAGTGAAACATCACTTAGCCATTCTAAAGTGTCTTTAAGTGTGTCCAGTAAGGGCTGAGTCTCCTTTGTATATTTATCAGTTGGTCACTAAAACATCAAGTAATAACTTCTGTGCCTAATTCAGTCATAAATAGAAACTACCAGCCAGAGACATAGCCAGGATTTTAGGAAGGGGGGGGGGTCCAGACTAAGTGCCACCATTATAATGGGGCTTGGGTGTGGCAGCGCAGCAGCACACACCATTCATTTTTCTAATGGAAGGGGGGGTCCGGACCCCAAGATCCCCCCCTTGGCTACGTCCCTGTACCAGCACACATAACTTTCATATCCATAACTTTCAAATCCCAAACTGTATTGACCCAATATATGTTGAGAAATCACGTACGAAAGAAAGCATACATGTGAACCAGCCTAAAATGGTGATAAGTTGTCATTGATGAGATTTGATTAGAAAACAATGCATTTGCTAGATGCTGACCTGGTACAGACGGGCCCGAAAGGGCAGGCTGGGGCCGCCTTTTGTTGCTGTGCAGCAGCACTGCAGCAATCAAACTGTGCTGCACAGCAAAAAAAGAAGCGCTAAAAAGCGGTTCCTTTTTGTGCTGCTGCAAGCAGCCTGTGGCAGAGCAAACACATCGCTGCTGCACTGCTCCATTTGGATGCAGCGCAGCAGCGATGTCATCACTACACATGCTGTCTATACGGCGCTGCACAGCGATGATGCCCTACTCATGTGCTAGGGTTGCGGGTTGTGTGGGCGCTCTGCCCCAAGGCAACCCAAGGCAACTCATCACGTGGGGTGTCATTCAGGGCCCGTCTGTACTGGGCCCCTGTATTAGATGTGCACATTAAAATATATAATACAAGATCCTACATGTTTTGTTAGAATCACAGTTCTTCAATGTCATGCCTTTAGAAATCTCACAAGAATTTGATTATGAGTACACAAAAAGGTATCAGTGGCTCCTACTGAGACAAGCATGTTCCTGTCCTCACACTGCTTTAAAACAGGGCAAAACAGGACTTGGTCTTATCAAGTCACATTCTCTCAGCTTCAGAGGAAGGCAAGGAACTCCCTGTCCCAAACACATCTTGCCAAGAAAATCCTGTGATATGTAAATCTTAGGGTCACCATAAGTTGGAAACTACTTGAAGGCACATAACAACAGCCTCATTTATGCCAAATAAAACATGTACATGCTCTGACTGGGCTTCCTTCTTTAAACTGGTGAGATGCGCATACTGCTTTCTACGGCAATAAAAGGTGTATCTTTGGGTCCATGAGTCCTTCTCATCCATTGTTTCCTGGCAGGGAGGTACTGCTTTTCCCCCAAGGGAATCCTCTAAGGGAAGATACGACTTGGGGATACTACTTAGGTTTTTGTGAGTTTTTTGGGCTATGTGGCCATGTACTAGAAGTTTTTCTTTCTGACATTTCACCAGCATCTGTGGCTGACATCTTCAGAGAAAGCCACAGATGCTGGCGAAATGTCGGGAAGAAAATCTTCTAGAACATGGCCACATAGCCCGAAAAACCCACAAAAAACTATGGATGCTGGCCATGAAAGCCTTCGACTTCAGATACGACTTAGGTTTCTGAAAATTATCTAGAAGGCAGAATAGGAAAGCTGAGTAAATGTGTATGTGCAGGTATATATACAAACTGTCTGACTAGAAAGGTGATAGGAGCTGTCTTTCTTTCAAGGAGGGAAAGGGAAGAGTCTGGAGATCTGGATCTGTGGGTGTGCATGTTACAGAAATTATCACTTTTAAAAGCATACATGTTTTCCTCAAAACTTGTCCAATTATTCCTGCATTTTATTACTTTACATAACTTTTCCCCTATTGGCTATAGTATGTTTCTGTATATATCTTTTTAAATTGTATATTAACTTTCTGATTATGTGGTTGGCATTCTCTGAAGATGCCAGCTACAGATGCTGGTGAAACGTCAGGAATAAACTCTCCTAGAACATGACCACATAGCCTGAGAAAAACCACAAAAAACTAAGTATATTATCTGTTTGCATTTTAATATAGTGCAATTAATGTCTCACAAAAGGTCTTTAGGTCCCACAGATATACAAATGCTTGAACTGAAGTGCACACCTCATCCCAGCGCATCTTGGGAGATGCAATGATACTTTTTTCATCAAGACTGACCCGTCCAATATTTTTTTCCCCATATGAACCTTGACAGGAATCACTGACATCAAATTCTTGGACATGATTTATATAATACTGTAATAATTAAATATTTTTAACATATCTTTTTGCTGAATACTACTTTTTCTTCATCAAAATTTCTACTCAGTTTTTAAATAAAATGTTATGAATCATTGGCCCATTGATTTGCTTAAGTGCATGACTTGGGGTGGGATAGCATTCTATGATCATATCTGGTCACTAACATAATAGTGTAAGGAGATGCCTGCCTCAAAGCCTAGCTTTATTATTTATGCAATTAAGAGTGTGGCAACATAAAGCTTCATGCATATGGTCAGTAACATTATACTGCCTGGCCATGGATTCAGCTTGCTGTATAAATGAAGCCCATATTAAATTTACAAAGGCTACAAAACCATTAGCACTGATGGCTTACAGCAAGTAAACGTTCAGGATGACTCATACTTTGTTCCTTCATGCCATTTAGGAATTAAGTATTCTTAATTGATGTAATGCACCACAAGTTCCAATGGTTGCCAGCAAAAGAAGCACATAATTCTACTGTAATTTGAGTACAGTATTCTAATTGATTAATTGAGTTTCCTTGTAAGACCGTGCAGGAGTTTGGGATGCAAGAAGGTTATCCTTGTTCTACGTAATGATGAAAATGCTTGAACCTGCAATAGAAAGTAATGTTATCAGTGCTGGGTGAAAGTACATAGGATTACAACCCAAATGAGATAGCTGATTTTCTGGCAACAAGTGGCTTGTACTTAACACTAAACAAACATCAAGGAAAAAGAAACACGGGGATTTTGTTTTAGCATTGGATTCTGACTATACCATTTTTTGTTTTCAAAAAAGAACCTTCAGTGTCTTTTAATTTTTCCAGTAGTGATCTAACAATATGTTTGTTAAGTAACATATGGGCTGCATCTGCACTGCAAAAATAATCCAGTTTGACACTGCTTTAATTGCCATGGATCAATGCTATGGAATTCTGTGAATTGTAGTTTGTTGTGACAGCAGAGCGCTGTCACAACAGAAAGCTAAATGTCTCACAAAGCTACAGTTGCCAGAATTTCATAGCATTGAGCCATAGCAGTTAAACTAGTGTTCAAAGTGGATTATTACTACAGTGCAGATGCAGTCATGGAGAGTTTTACCTCATTTCTCACCTCAATGCTCAGTGAATTGGCTGGAGGTGAGTATGGAAGAATGGGATTATATATATCATTCCTTATCCAAGAATGTATCATCTTTACGCCTTTCAGAATTGTAAAGAAGATTCCAGTTATATTCTAACTTTCTGCTCCATCAGCCAGCAATTCCTCTAAACAAAAGAAATATATATCCCATCTCAGGGTGGTGTCCAATTAATTTACCTCACTGAAGGAAAAACCTGGGAGGGGATGACTCCCTTCCCTTCTCTAGCCCTCAAAACCTTTGCATCCTCAAAACCTTTGCTGCTTGGTAAGGTGGCATTCCAGTGTCTCAATAGAAAGATAATAGGTAGCACCCTCCCTTCCAGCTGACTCAAGCATATTTCCCTCCTTGGAACAGAGTTCTACAATTTGGAAGCAATCACCAAAAACATCCTATCTTGCATTTTCAACTAATGTGCTGCTGAGAGTAGAAAATGCTGGGGCAAGGTTTGTATGGCAGGATACAGTCCTTCAGATAGCCTGAACTCAAGTCAAGGTGGACTTTATCAGTACCTTGAATTGGGCCTGGAAACTAATTGGGAGCCAGTGGGGCTGTTGTAACATGCAAAACATATTGCTCCACATAATTGGTCCCAGTCAACAGTCTGACAACTGCAATCTGGACCATCTGCAATTTCCTAACAATCTTCAAAGGCCACCACACTTAGTCCAGATTGCAATAGTCCAACTGGGATGTAACTGAGGCATGAATCACCATAGGGAAATCAAATATATTAAGAAACAAGTATAGCTGTTGCACTAGATTTAACTGTACAAATACACTCCTGACCACTGCAGAAAATTGTGCTTGGCTGAATGTATCCAAACTACAGGCTTGGCTGAATGTATCCAAACTACTATCCTAGGCATTCAGGGGCAGCACAACCCCAATGAACACAGGCTGAATCCTGATTTCCTGAAATGACTTTCAGTTGCTTGGGAGAATGTCCATCTTCTCTGAATTAAGCTTCAGTTTGTTCACTCTTATTAGATTATATTATTGACATTAGACACCAGTTTAGAACTAACAGCTTTTCTAGATTTGCATAGAAAGAAAGAACAGAGTTCAGTGTCATCAACATACTGTGGAACTGAACTTCCATCAAATTTTCCTTGAAGTTTCATGAATGGTTTCATGGATACTAGCAACAATAACTCCCAGTATCTTCTGAATTCCGCTCTGGAACATCCAGAGTTCCTGTAGAGGAGTTTCTTGAAATCCCATCCCAGAGAGACAGTCCATAAGAATACCACGACCAGTTGAATCAAAAGCCACCAAAATGTTCAGCAGAACCAATTAGGACATGCTTCCTTGTTCAATTTCTTCTATAGATTGTCCATCAAGATGACCAAAGTCATCTCCATCTAGTAACTGGGCCTGTAGCCAGATTGAAATGGATCTAGATAGTCCATCTCATCCAGTAATCCCTGGATCTGAGAAACCACTAAACATTCCAGCACCTTTAACAAGATGGAATATTGGAGACAGAACTGTAGTTATTGAATATAGTGATGTTCCAGGAGAGCTTTTCAGCAATGGCCTTACTGCAACATCTTTTAGGCATGGTGGAACCTTATGTTGATACTGAGATTTTGCCATGCCCTTTACCTACTCTAGATTTAATCATTTTTGAATCTTTTTAAACTTGGATTTTGAAGTTGACAGCATAACAGCAAATGGAGCAAACAGCGTAACAGTCAGTCTTCCCTCGCCACTTTTATGAGTCAGAAAGTACAAGGGTCAAAGGCACACATCATCTTCACACATCCTTTCTAAATATTTTAAAATGTCCACCATCACTTGACAAATAGTAACCAAAGCTTAATTTGCTGTTATCCTGGCAATGAAAAAATCCAAATAAAAAAAGATTCTAATTATTTTGTCTCCAAATTGTTGTGTAAATTGTTCACAGTTGAATATCAACTGATCAAATCCACCGCTTCTTGTCTAGAATGTAAAAGACCTTTGGTCACTCAAAAAAGTTCTGTAAGATTATTATTTCTTGATATAGTGGTATCAGAAAAGAATAATACAGTGAGCCCCCGCCATATGTGGGCTTGTTATAGGTGGCTTCCAGCTTACGCTGAAGCAGCCAGGTGAGAGTGGGAGAATGGCGCATGTGTACAGCTGCGTGGTGAGCACGAGCACCATTATATCTAATGGGGCTCGAGCATAAGCGCTTTTTGCCTTACTTGGGGGAGAGTCAGGAACGGATCCCCCGCATAAGGCAAGGGTGGACTGTATCTTTTCTACCAGCTTCACTATGCAACAACTTTCAAATGAACTTTAGCCTAAGTCAGGCTACTTCTGAATTATCTGCCATCATTGTTGTAGTTTCTCTCCCACTCTTTCCATTACCCTCAACTCCTCAGGAAACCAGAGGGGCTAGTTGGCTCTACTCCAGAGGAGGGCTTCTTCAGCAGCTACTGTGTCTAATCCCCAGGCCATTTCCCCATTCCAGAGGTCAACTAGAAATACACACAACAAATGTATTAACATGCTGAGCATAAAACAGCCCATTAAACTTGTCAAATTAGCATAGATAATGTACTTGTTAAAATATCACAAAATAGGATGCAACCTCATAAATTCCAGAATATCTAAAAGGATGGCTAACAAACAGATTTATGCAGACAACATCAGGCATGTGTTCTAAGTGTTATGCCACACTCTGAACATATTTCCCCCCTGATTACATAGCCTTCTTATTGCAAGAATTCATACCCAAATATATAAGTTAAGTTTTTAACTTCATATGTATGTGAAGAGAGAGGAGCAGCTTCCTTGTTCTCAACTCAGAAGAGTATGGATGCTGAATTTCAAACTTTTCTCTCCCATGCAAAACATCTATAACGAACTCCTGAGTAGACAATAATCTCGTGTCACACACACCCAACCTTGGATACCTAAATTAGAATGGATGTGAGAGATGGGCAATTAAGAAACAAGATAGGAAGAAAATAAATTAATTCGAGATGTGGTGCTGGAGAAGAGTGCTGAGGATTCTGTGGACAGCCAAAAAGACAAACAAATGGTTCATAGAGCAGATCAAAGCAGAAATTTTCCTAGAACCCAAGATGAAAAAGCTTAGGCTGTTATACTTTGGATACATCATGAGAAGCCATGATTCGTTGGAAAAAAACAATAATGCTAGGAAAGATAGAGGGAAACAGAAGGGGAGGAAAACAGCATGCTAGATGGATGGACTCTATTAAGGAGGTCACAGGTATAGGTTTTTAGGAACTAATAAGAATGAGGAGAACAGGGATTCTTGGAAGTGTATCATCCACAGGGTCATCATGGGTCAACTTGAGAGTGGTTAACAATAACAAATACATAAAGCTATAGATATAACTCTCCATAAAGCTGCCAAAGTTGCCATTGCAGCTGTATGAGTGCCCCAGTAACCATGGCTATCCCTCTGGAAGCTGTTATTCATGGTATACTTATATATTCCAAATCTGATGCCATCTTGATTCACAAAAATGGAATTAAAAAAAAAATCAATTGTGGCCAAACAGTGGTGAGGAGTGGCCTGATGCATTGGCATAGAGGTAAAAATTAGCTGCCACATTTGAAACAAGAGCAGATACATTTGATAGGAAGGATTCCGTATGGCAAAGAGACCGCTGATTTTGAAGAGGCTAATAAAGAGGCAGTATTGTATAGTGGTTTGAGCACTGGACTAACACTGATAACCAGTGTTCAATTACCCACTCAGACAGGGAAACCCCCTGGGTGACTTTGGATGAGTCACACATTCTCAGCCCCAGAAAACCCCATGATAGGTTCATCTCATGGCCACCATATGTTGGAAATGACTTGAAGGCACAAAACATCAATAGGTTAAAATGAGGACTTTATGAGTGAAGAGCATACTGTACATACAAATTTCCAATTTCTTCTAAATTAAAAGATGTCCAGATTAGTAGTTGCAGCTGAAATGCTAGAAACAGAGTAGTTCTTTTGTGTAAAAATGCAGAGAATTTACTTTGTTGATGATCATTTTGTTTCACTTTCTGCCTTAGTAAATCCAGTGTTCTAATACCCCCCTGCCATATATTTCTGGATGCATGTGTGCGTGTGTGTTTCATGTCATGTAGACAGTATACCTAACAATGCAGAACAGCTCACTGTCTCCATCACCCAGTCCACTAAGGGGACACAATTCATTTCAGTCATGGTTCAAAGCTAGCCTGAAATAATCACAAAGTGACACTGTGAAATTACTGTAAAAAACTATACAGCAATGTCATGACATTTTATAATTGAGACCTCTAGTACTCATAGCTCTATCAAAGCCCATAAGAAGGAGAAAAAATTGTGTTTTGACAGACACAGTAGCTCGCAATGTACAAGCAAGATTGTATAAAGTCAGCCATGTAGAAAGTTATCGGATGTTCCAGTTTCTGCTCCCATGAAATTGGCACAAATCATCTGGATTTGACTTCAGGAAGGTGGTTAGGAGAAACACGAGAGAGCAAACAAGGAGGTAATGGCCACTGAATGACTTAACCTATGTCATAGGGCAAATGCAGGTGTCAACAAAGAATCAAATAAAGATGAATGAGCTTATCATGTGATTGTGTGGTGCTTCATTGGTCCCAATTTAATTAAACAGGAAAAACACTCATGTAGAAAGATTAACAGAGAAGCTACTACATAACAAATCTGATGAAAGTAACAACAAACAAATACAAAATTAAATTCAATGTCGACACTGTGTTTCTTTTAGAAGGCTAAAGATGAACATAAGCATGCACTAGTTCTCATATTTCTTGTATTTCAGGCAAATATATCTGGGGAGGCAGTGTTAACTTAAATAATCATGATCTTGCTTACATAGCTCTGCAAACATCACATTGGCCAAATCACCTAGAGAGCTACAGTGCTCTATGTAGTTGTAAAATATTATAAACTATATTTGGAATATTTTTTTTAATTAGGAAACTCACAGAAATGTGGTCCATTCATGGGAGGGGGGGGAGTTCCAGTTTTTGTACTTGGAGAGTACGTTCTTGTATTTGAAGAGCTCCAATGTCTGCTTGGAGCTAAACGGTTGGCTTCAGATTGTAATTAGAATTCTTTCTCAAGTTGGTGGGGAAGTACCCTAATATTCAATGGTGGCATTGCAGCTATAGGCTTTAGATAGGCTACCAAATCCAGTTAAACATTTTAAAAAATGAAGTCCCTGCCTGGATCGAAATTGGGTCCTAATTCAAAAACTGCAGTAGGCCAATGTTACCTATAGCCCCATTCTGTCCTGCTTGCCATGTGCCTTCCTGTCATCAACAATTAAAAAAAAAACCCTTATCTTTTATTTATCATAAAATTTGGGATGACAGACGCCACAGAATAGAGAACAATTGTCACAAAATGGTGAACAAGTTCTTGAAGAGGTGTCCAGAACTCTTTGTCAAGCTTTATAGTAGGCAAAAGTTGGGGTGGATGGGGGGAAATGTTATACTGTATGTTGAAACCATAAAGTTAAACATTTGTCACAGTTTTGAGAGATGATATGGAGAATTTTGCCTACAAATTGGAGTAGTCACTACTAGGTGGTGTGCTGATTGCAGATGGAGCAACTAGGCTGATCCACCATTTTTTGAAAATAAAAAACAGTTACTTCTATCTGTCTGCAGAACTAAGTAAAACATCCATGTTACCTGTGAGTTAAAAGAACTTGGGCTTCTAATGAAAAGTATTGCCTAACTGATGGGTTTTGATTTTTCCTCTGTGATGGACCAATATACATTGAATACGAAAAGTAAAGCTCTGTACTATCTATCTGATTGGGAACAGAGAGTGACAAAACAAATGCTGCAGCAATCAGCATGGAGGGGTAAAAACTTGTGTGAAAAAATGAGAGCTTGACAAGATTGCTTTTTTGGATTAAACTGTCCAGTGGCCATGAAAGCTGAGGAGAGATTCTGGACTTTGTAAAACAAAAAGTGACATAATTTTTGCCTTATGCAGGGGAGTCTGGAAAAGATCCCCTGTGTAAGGGAAGGGCCCACTGTAATAACCAGTATGGGGTTATCCTTCCATAAACTGTATACTCACCTGTCTGAAAGCTACTGAAGTATCGCACTTTTATAATCCACACTGTCATAAACTATAATGACCTTTCTTTTGCCTGCTTCTTTAATACCAACAGAAGAATCTAAAGACAGTTCCCAGATTGTTGTTCCCTATAAGTCACGTTGTTCCAGAGATGTGAAACTGCATTTACTAACTTTTCGAATTCTTAAAAGATCAAACTGTTCTATCTGGATCTGTGAGAGAAGGGAGCATGAATTGGAAGAGCGTTCTATAACTCCCTTTTGCATCTGTACACAGTTCCTCCAAAATGCTGCTATGATTTGATATTCCTGAAAAACTAGAATACAGTGGGCCCTTGGTATCCACTGGGTTTTGGTTCCAGGACCCCATGTGGATACCAAAATCTGTGAATGCTCAAATTCCATTATATCAATTATATAGTAAGATCGTGTTCCTTATATAAAACATAAAAATCAAGGTTTGCTTTTTGGAATGTATATATTTTAAAAATATTTTCAAACCGTTGATGCTTGAATCCATGGATGAAAAAATCCATGGATAAGTAGGGCTGACTGTAAATCAAATCTGACTCAAACAAGATCATGATAATGATTAGGAATGAAAGAGACCCCTTCATTTAAAATGTGTCTTTCAAGTTGAATGTCTGTCCTGCTTGATAGATTAACATTTGTTTTCTTCTCTGGGAGTGTTCGATTCAAGGGGAATATTTCTCACTTAAAATCTCTCTATGTAGAAATTGGCCACCTCTGAAGCCATTGGATTCTTCCCCATATTCTCACCATATGTGAATGATGATGGGACCAAGACAAAACCCTCTCATTAAGATCTTAAAATTCAGGCCACCTTGTAAAGGGAAATATA
>NC_056525.1:179411220-179417037 GCF_019175285.1 Sceloporus undulatus
GCATATCAAAAACAATGTAGTAAATTACTGAAAAACCAAGATAGACCACAGTCCAGCCATCTTAATTTCACTCTTACTTTCAATCATACCATCAACACTTTCCATGGTTCCATTAGAAAACAAAAACAAAACATTGGTACATACTGGGTTGCCATGAAAAGGCACAGATTTTATTTAAAAGGGTTAAAAATTTCAGAGATATTTTGGTGAATGGCAATTTTGAGAGGGGAAAAAACAAGAATCCATGAATACTCTGACATCGCCCATGTGGACATTCTGTCTGTTGCAGGTACAGTTTCAAGATGACTGAAATTACAAACCATATTAACAAAGAGAGGTACACTTTACCAACTGTAATAGCAGTTTTGTCATCTATACCATATAATGCAAGTGTCTAAAGATTTGTGTGGGAAATATAACATGACCTCTCGAAAACCATATAGGAGAACACCTTTTAAATACAAAGACCAATAAGACACATGTATATAGGAGAACACCTTTTAAATACAAAGACTAATAAAACAATTTTTAATGCCCTCACCCTGTAAAAATTCTCAAATTTGAGGCTATAGAATAGTAAACAAGAATAATGAGAAAATTCTATTATGTTAAACATATTTAAAAAGAAGCAAAGAAGCCTTTGATATCAAAATCTGAAGAACTGAATGAAGAACCTGATTTCATCTCACTTTTTAAATTCACTCAGACCTTTTTGTATCCCAGTTGCAAGATACAACCTTGAAATCTATTCTCACTCTACTTTCACCTAACCTCCTTTTTTCCTGACCACATAAAAACAACATTGAGTCTAGTTCTCGTGTTTTGTTTTTGTCCAGTAAATTAAATGAGATTCTCAGCTCCAGAAATTTCTGCAGTTAGATTTCATATCAGTATGTATAAACTTTAAGTGTTGTCCTTATCATTTTACACACACACACACACACACACACACACCACCTGAAGACGGCCATTGAAATATTTATAGGTTGAAATGCATTTGGCTTTTTCCAAAATAAAAACAGCCATCAACTGAACACAGAGAAATATCTCTAGTTTTCTATGGGTTTTGGGGGGCTGTGTGGTTGTGTGGAATAATGTATTCCTGAAGTTTCACCTGCAACTGCAGCTGGTATTTTCAGAAAGTGGTAGCATGGAAGTGTGTGGAGTATATATACCTGTGGGACCTTTGTTTGGGAGGAAGTGGGGTTTTTTTTTTTAGACACCTCTCTTTTTTATCCCTGTGGATTAAATTGGTTTTAAGCATGTGCTTTTTAAATAAGATTTGTTTAGTCATTTTTTAAAAACTTTTGTAAAATAAGAATTTAATTGCATTTTTGTTTTAAATTATTATAATCAGCTTTGAGACCCATGCTGGGAGAAATGCAGGCTATATAAACAAACAAACAAACAAACAAACAAATCTACCTATCTACCTACCTACCTACCTACCTATCTATCTCTGCAGGTTGTATATGTCTTTCATAAATCTTTTGTAGAGCTATTAGCTCCTAATTGCCCATTCATACCTAGGCACTGAAAAATGCTTTGCATTACAGCAGAGACTGCTCAAATATATTGTTGCTGGGAAAATGCATGCAAAGATTGTGGTTAAATTCAGAGTGATTAAGGAATCCTGAAAGGTTTGGATGGCTTATGAAATTATCATCTCTGCTCATTAAAAATTAGTGAATTCTGGCTTTACTACATCCCTAGTCTATAAATCAATTTAAAAATTAGATTGGGAATCTGGACTCTAGGGCTCTGTTCATTTTCTTTGATTGTATTTAAAGCACACACATGCACTATATGAATGTGTGCGTGTGCGTATGTACACACAAACCAGTATGGCACAGTTCAGCTTCAGAGATTCTAGATTTATTTCCTCCCTTCATGAAACTTAGTATATAGACGTTACACACATTCTAATGTATTTTTAAAAAGTTGTTGTGATGAGGAAAATCCTGTGTATGCTGTTCCTGAGCTCCAAAGAGGATAAGTGGGTAACAATGTGTATTATTATTATTATTATTATTATTATTATTATTAACTAGTTAATCAATGCCTAGCTCTTTCTGCTGAAAACAGATTAGAATAGCTTTAGACCAGTTGATCAAAACAAATGATCTGAGTGTGTGTGTGTTGATATTTTGGGTTACTTTTGATTCTTCATAAAAGGAAACTGCTCTCATAAGGCAATGAGAAAAATATTAAACCCTAAAAGCTTATCTGCAGCTTTGCAGGCCTTGAATCTAACTGGATTTTTTTAGTCAGGGGTGTGAGAAAATGAAAAGCTCCCCAAACAATGCCTCTTCCTGTGACAGTGACTCTTTCTTAACAGCCTCAAGTGTTTAACATATTGAAACAGTTCATCTTCCTGCAATGAACTTTAATAACTCTGCCAGGTAAGACAATATGCTCCATACTTCTTCATATTGTCTGTTCCTCTCAACATATCTATACTGATCTTCTCATCTGGTCAACTTTACAGCTCCGGTGTTTGGAGACCACTGAACACGGTTATTACCATCATCAATAACCTGTCCCAGTTTCCCTTTTCATTTCTAATGCTTTCTCTTTCCCCCCTCAAAATCTAATAATAGCTCTTTGCCATGATCACTGATCAATACAAGGGGGCACCTGTTCTCTTTACTCAACATGCCCGGCTAAAGTAACACGACAAAAGGACAAATATTACTCCGATTAGGCATTGGTCATTGTAAACAAGAAGAGAAAAGTTTACAAGAGTTTTCCTTTGGGGGTAGATTTGTCAGACAGCAGGAGAGCACCATTTTCTAGTGGTTAATCTTTATCTCTGTTTCTCTCTCCAGGTATGATAGCTGCAAACATTAATAAATGCTCCCATTAGTTGGTTCTTACAATAGTAGAGCAGCAGTAGAAAAGACATAATACCAATCCTGACAGATGAATACTCATTAGAAAAAGAGGCAAGGGTACACATATTTGGGCTGTGACTTGGTTGATTTGGGCCAATTCAGACTGGTTTATACCAGCTTTGGATCAAATGAGATTGTCCTAATTTGGTTCCAGAATGCAACAGCACAGTCCAAAGCTAAAGACAAATAGACAAAGCATGACCATATAAAGAAAGCCTCAAGATGGTAGAATGGGATGCAGAGGGAAAGGAGAGGAGCTGGACTTTGCTCATCAACAGTTCTAATGTGCAATCCAGGGCAAGAAGCCATCAGCACTGCCCAGTATGTGCATAGACAATTGTCTCCTGCATTTTTCTTTCATTTGTTAGGTTCAACCATTAGTAGACCATTGAAGGGGTTGTGCTAGACCTTTGGACATTTGCTGCCATCTGGGCTGAGTCTGCCTTGAATCTGCACTGCAGAAATAATGCAGTTTGACACTTCTTTAACTGCCACAGCTTAATGCTATGGAATCCTGGGCTTTGTAGTTTGTTGTGGCATCACAGTTCTTTGGCAGAGAAGGCTAAATATCTCACAAAACTACAAATCCCATGATTGTAGTTTTGTATGTTAGATGGATTTAGTACTATATATTGGATGGATTTTAGATGTAATCTGCTTTGATTGTTTGTTAACAAAAAGCGGGATATAAATAAAATTTTATTATGTTATTATTATGATTACGTAGCGTGGTGCTATGGCAGTTAAAGTGGTGTATAACTATTATGTCTGCAATGCAGATTTGACCTCTGTCTTGCTTGTCAATTTGAGTTGCTATAATTTTATGAGTTCATGGATGCAGGTACACTGTAGAAATAATGCAGTTGTACACTACCTTAACTGCTATGATTCCATACTACAGAATCTTGGGATTTGTCTGTTTATGAGGAACCAGCACTGTCTGGAAGAAATGGCTAAAATAATATAAATCTTCAAATCCCAGGATTCCATAGGATGGAGCTAAAGCAGTTAAAGTGCTGTCAAACTGCATTATTTCTATAGTGTACCTGCCTTAACCAACAAAAAAAGAAACTAGGCAGGGATTCTGGGAAAGAAATGAGTCCAGCTCTTGTTACTGTTTTAAATGAAATCTTTCTCCCCTAAAGTGGCCTGTTAGCCACTCCCATTAGGGGAGCAACCATTGCTTCCATATTCTTTTTTTGCTTCTGTAAATGTAGAACTAATGGTTCATCTAGACTTTGGAAATAATTCAATTTGACACCACTTTAACTGTTCTATTCTACAGATTCCTGGGATTTGTAGTTTAGCGGGGCACCAGGACTATTTGGCAAAGAATGCTAAAGACATTGTAAAAACTACAAGTCCGAGAATCCCATAAGATGGCACTACAGCACTTAAGGTGCTGTATCATTTCTACAGTGCTGATGTATCCTCAGAAAAGTTCCATGGAGGGTTCCCAGAATCCCCCTGGCAGCAGCTCTGCAGTGGGCTAACAACTGAGTATCAGTGAGAAGCTCTTGGGAGGGCTGGATTTAGTCTCTCTCGTACATAATAACTTACCTGAAAGAATGGCATAGCTCAAATGTGGATAATTTGGGAAATATAATAGTACACCTGGAGTCTACATTAACATTCTTCATTGGTGTAAAGCCGGTGGCATCAGATCTACACTAGAAAAGCTTTACCGCTTACTAAAGAGGAAATATTTGGACAAAATTATGTGTGCTGCTTTATTTGATTTCTCTCAGCTGGTTCTTACATATCACCAAATGACAGCAGACTATATTGTACCATAAATGTTTTAGAAAAAGCTGAGCCAAATCTTTCATTTTAAATGACATCAAGTGATAAATTTGATTGAATTGCTCCCCATCTCCTATTATATTATTTCATTTCGTTTACTATGCCATGCTTGTTATCACATTTAGGCAACATCATGTATAACAGAACCAATCAATTTACAGCTATCTAATTGTTTTACATTGGTAGTGTTATGATACTAAAATGATTTTACATTCACCCCTAAAGACTTTATAATGAATACTTCATTTATCAGATCAAATATATCAAAAATAATGAAATAATATCCATGCCATATGGATTCAGACAATCTGTCTGAAATAAAGTTTCCATTCTAGAGTTACTGGACATAGATATAAAAAGCAAACACAGAACAAAATAACTCATAGATAACAGACTATCTCATGGAAAAGTCTGCAGTGAAACAAAGATGCTCTGGGCCAGGAAATATGATTCCAATTTCATTATTGCATTTTTAAATGCTTCTGAAACACACACACACACACACACACATACATATCTCTCTGGATGGAAACCATTTATTTTAAAACATTGAAACAAAATAAAAATCTTAGCCTGATTTAGATCCTGCCTTGGATCCTGCATAGAGAAAAAAGTGAGATGATAGATAGATAGATAGATAGATAGATAGATAGATAGAGATAGACAGACAGACAGACATACAGACAGATAGATAACAGCCTGATAAAAACTAACAAAGCAAACTTTCCCAGAATTATACATCTGGACAGGACACCATTAAAAAAAAGCTGTCTCTTGTTACAGCCCTTTGAAATTTAGATTGATTTGATACTCAAAGAAGGGCTTCCACAGGTGCCCAATTATTTGCACATAATTATACTTCTAAACAAAAATAATCTTCTTTTGGAAGGTAAGCTGTGTTGCTGCCACTGAGAGAGCAGAACAAGGCCTTTAAAAACACACAATCCACTTGGGCACCTATCTTTCCCCCTTGCTGCTCAAGTCAGGGAAAATCACAGAGAATTACATAGAAAGTTCTGTGTTTCAGGTATAGGTAGTGAGTTCAACCAAACAGGTGGTTTTAAACCAGTTCAGATTAGTTTTACCTATATTTCAAATGGGATGAAGACTATGGCTTGTT
>NC_056525.1:179417986-179440486 GCF_019175285.1 Sceloporus undulatus
TGCTGCTTTATTTGATTTCTCTCAGCTGGTTCTTACTATCACCAAATGACAGCACGACTATTTGTACCATAATGTTTTAGAAAAAGCTGAGCCAAATCTTTCATTTTAAATGGCATCAAGTGATAAATTTGATTGATTGCTCCCCATCTCCTATTATATTATTTCATTTCGTTTACTATGCCATGCTTGCTATCACATTAGCAACATCATGTTAACAGAACCAATCAATTTACAGCTATCTAATTGTTTACATTGGTAGTGTTATGATACTAAAATGATTTTACATTCACCCCTAAAGACTTTATATGAATACTTCATTTATCAGATCAAATATTCAAAAATAATGAAAATAATATCCATGCCCTATGGATCAGACAATCTGTCTGAAATAAAGTTTCCATTCTAGAGTTACTGGCATAGATATAAAAAAGCAAACACAGAACAAAATAACTCATAGATAACAGACTATCTCATGGAAAGTCTGCACGTGAAACAAAGATGCTCTGGGCCAGGAAATATGATCCATTTCCTTATTGCCTTTTTAAATGCTTCTGAAAACACACACACACACACACATATCTCTCTGGATGGAAACCATTTATTTAAAACATTGAAACAAAATAAAAATTTAGCCTGATTTGATCCTGCCTTGGATCCTGCCTAGAGAAAAAAGTGAGATGATAGAAGATAGTAGATAGATAGATAGATAGATAGATAGATAGATAGATAGAGATAGACCGACAGACATACAGACAGATAGATAACAGCCTGATAAAAAAACTACAAGCAAACTTTCCCAGAATTATACTCTGGACAGGACACCATTTAAAAAAAGCTGTCTCTTGTTACAGCCCTTTGAATTTAGATTGATTTGATACTCAAAGAAGGCTTCCACAGGTGCCCAATTATTTGCACATAATTATACTTCTAAACAAAAATAATCTTCTTTTGGAAGGTAGCTGTGTTGCTGCCACTGAGAGAGCAGAACAAGGCCTTTAAAAACAACACAATCCACTTGGGCACCTATCTTTCCCCCTTGCTGCTCAGTCGGGAATCACAGAGAATTACATAGAAAGTTCTGTGTTTCAGGTATAGGTAGTGAGTTCAACCAAACAGGTGGTTTTAAACCAGTTCAGATTTTTTTACCTATATTTCAAATGGGATGAAGACTATGGCTTGTTCCAGACCGCCAAAATAAAGCTGCTTCGAGTCACAGTGGAGGTATAGTGTTTCAATGATGCCTGCGTCCTAAGAGTCCAGAAGCCACACCAAAGCCACATCCAGTCCTTAGGGCTGGGCTGGCTTTGGTGTGCTTCTGGACTCTTAGGACGCATGCATCATTGGAACACCATACCTCCACTGTGACTCAAAGCAGCTTTATTTTGGCTTTCAGTAACAGGCCATATACAGTTGTAATATGTCTGGAAAGCTCTTCTCTCTGACCCACCACAAAGAGCACAGGAGAGGGCCTTCTCCTCTGTGTGAAATCAGATTCTCAAACTTCCTTCCTAGACAAGTTAATAGTACACTCTTGCTATCTTTTCTCAGGAGGTGAAATATTTTGTTTTGGCAAATACAATATTTTTGTTTTGTTTTTGGACTGAGAGGTTTTGCAGAACGCCCTAAGGGGTGGCCTGCAGCTGCCTCCATTTTTGCTGGATGGGGCCATAGCAACCACATGCCATGGCCCCAATCTGGCTTTGCAGGGCACATAAATGAGCCACAAAAGCAGCACCTTTGTGCACCCAGCAAAGGACACAATAGCCATGGCACCACAGCTTATGGTGTCTCTTTGGCGTGTGTCGTGCAGACACCGTGCCAGAGAAGCGCTGTGATGCCACACACCATTGGAGTGGCGCCCAGCATCTTGCCCCTGGAAGCAGAGTCAGGGCATGTGTCATGTGGATGCTATGCACCAACTCCACCCCCAAGCTGGCCTTTAGGCCAATCTGCACAGGGCCTGACTGCTCAGAATAATAATAATAATAATAATAATAATAATAATAATAATAATAATTTGTTTTATTTATATTACCGCTATTTCAAAGATCATAGCGGTGAACAGCAAGTAAGCTAATTAGCAAGTAAGCTAATTTGCCCCCAACAGTCTGGGTACTCATTTTAGCGACCTCGGAAGGAGGCAAGCCTGAGTCGAGCTTGCCTTTTATGTGCTATGGTTTATATTTGTTGTGTTTGTTTTTAATGGCCATGCTTGTAATTGCTTTTGAATCTACTGATAGTTTTAAGTTTCATTTTTTTTAAAAAAAAATCTTGTAACTATTAAGAAACTGATATATTTTTAACCTTTGTATGATGTAATTTTTCCCTCCTGTTTAAACATTTGTGTGGTGTAGTACCTTGAGTGTTGGACTATGACTCTGAAGAACAGAGTTCAAATCCTGGCCCAGCAATGTAAATCTTCTGGATGACCTTTGGCAATTCATAATCTCTGAATCTCAGAGGATGGCAAGGGCAAACCCCCTAGGATGAAATTTGCCAATAAAACCCTGTGATAGTGTTGCCATAAGTCAGAAACAACTTGAAGGCACACAATAACAATATTTGTAAACTGTCTTCAGTCCCAGACTACAGAAAATGTGGGACAAAAATTAATACAATTAATAATAATATGCAACACTCCTATATGAGAAGTGCTTATCGGCACGGATGACAGCTCTGTGACCACCATAGTGATTATGTTTAGACCTATCTTAGATGCATGGACAAACAGAGTTCATTATAAGGGAATAAATAAACTGTCTTGACACCTACAAACGTGCTAATATGTATGTAGCTGACACAAGCATAGCCATTTGATACCAGTTTAACCATCTTACAGACTTCTAGGACTTGTAGTTTGGAGAACCATTAATTTTTTGTTTTGTTTTGTTTGGGAGATCAAACTATGTAGAAGCAATTTGGCTGGGACTGTCCAAGAGAGGAGCAATAAGATGAGGTGAGAGTGGTACTGGGCAGGCTTTTTTAAAAGCATGAAGTCAAGAGCAGAAGACTGCCTGAAGAAGTCAGGGAGGGGGAAGCTGTTCAAGTCACAGATGCACTGCTTAGGCAGCTGACTAAGCCACTACACAATTAACAAAATAATTACTTGTAAATGACAGTACATTCTGCTTTTAATTGTTTAGTGGGATCTCTCTGTCTTTTTGGTGGGAGGGGATCAAATCAAGTTCATTTCCTCTCATAGGATACCTGCAGCCTCTTCTCAAAACCTGGTAAATTAAGTCAGCATTAAATTTTGAGTCAAATATAGTCTTTTATTCTTTCTTTACCTGCCTGACTTTGGGGGAGGGGGGGGGAAGAGTAGCAAATGTCTGAATTTAAAACTGTAGTTCCCAAGGTGCTCATTCCTTCTCTGTTCTCTCTGATAAGCACAATATGCCTGCAGTGAGAATTTCCTGTATATCATGCAGTACCATACAACTCTCTTTTCTATTTTATGCATGCAATTTAAATAATAAAATCTTACTTTTATTTCACATCCTAGGCGGGATACAAACCGCCGCTTTGCGGCGTTCCCCTGCCGGCGCCATTTGCTCCGCGAGGGAGCCGCAGCATCCAAACCGCGCGGCTCCCATGCGGAGCAAAAAAGAAGCTCCATTTCGGAGCTTCTTTCTGCGGTGCATGGATGACGTAGCGAAGCGCCAAGGGCGGATTCGCTACGTCATTAGTGCCGCGACACGTCTGGACGCTATGCGTCCAGTACGTAAAGATGGCGCCGGCCATGTAGAAGGGCCGGCGCCATCTTGTACATATTGTATACGTACTAGGGTTAGGGGGGTGCGGAAGCACCGCCCCTTCCTAACCCTAGTACGTATACAATACGTACTATATGGCGGTGTGTATCCCGCCCTAGTTTCTCATGTAGCATGCACAGCGGAAGTTCTCAGGCTTTGCCCATATTTTGTTCATTGATGCATGGTTGGAAATATCCCAGTTTCATTGAGAATAAAGTATGGTAAATAAAAACCTAAACTAAGTTGATGCAATCATTTACTGGAAGAGCAAATGTACATTCAAAGGGGCCATTAACTGTGAGGTTAAATATGAGCGAGAGGTACATAGCAAAGCCAGGGACACAACAGGAATATGTTACTTCTATTGTATACACCATATAAAGCTGACAAATAAAAAAGAGGCATACTAAACATATAATTTAAGCTAGTAATAAGAACTTCATTTACCCTGACTGTCAAAAGTAATGTAGAATATTGCTGCATGTGACAGATCTCATCACTTTATCCCTATTGCCTGGGAACAATATGACTTTGCATTGAATTCTCATCTTTCAAAAACTGTCAGAAGAAACAGAAAATGAAGTAAGGGGTACCCATTACCATAACCTCTAAAGTTCTGAGAGTAAAGAATGAGTTCAAGGAACCAATTATGATGGTGTTTGCTACTCGCTAGTGCCACCACATGGAGTGTTATTTGAATATATTCAACTCTCTTTAGACTTCGGGAACAGACTGTAAATAATACATTGCATCCCATACTTCAATAAGACAGCAAGGAGAAGATATCTAATCTTCTCTACTGTGTGCAGTTCAAAATGCTTCCTCATGAAAAATGGAGACGTCCTGTTTCTTAGAACATGATTGTGCCATAGTAAATGCTGAATAGTCAAACTGCTTTATCCTTCCAATAAAATAAAGAGCCATTTTGCAAAAAAGGCTGGGATGTGCTGAACATTTTCTGTTTAAATTAGTTTATAAGAAACAAGTGTTAAGTTTTTCTTGGTAAGAGAAGGGAAGAGAGTTATAAATGAATTAAAGCTATTTCCCCCTTCTAGTAGGTCTTGTTTCAGCAAAATTGTGTGTCAGAAAAGAAAAGATACTGAAATATAAATTGATAATCAGGACAACAAACTGTGCCATAAACCATGTCAAAAGAGGACTGCTGTGTTACATGGATTCCACCCTGTGGCTTACATGGGATGGAGGCTGGTAAATACACACACACTTAAAACATGCATATATGCATGCACACACATGCACTGTTTAAGCAAAATGGTGAGAGAAAGTCTGTAATAAAGCGGCTGCACGGGGATTATATCACAATGGCCTCTACGTCTCTGCTATTGAGTTTCAGTGCAAATTAGAAGCATTATTTGCAGAAAATGGTTTTTAAATGAATATTTGGGGACTGCATTGAGCTTAAATAATCATGGTCTTTAACTACACAAGGTATGACAGCCATTCCCAAGGTTGCTAATATCACATTTTTTTATTTAAAAAAAAAAAACCCTTTCTGCTTACAATATTAATTTCCCCATGTCATGCAACAGTCTTACAAACCATTAAAAGGAAGCACCATGCAAACATGGTTTCCTTTGAGCTTTCTGAGCTTGGACTTCATTAGTGTTTGTGTGGGTTTTTTTAAAGCAGGGGTTGGAGTGAGCAGCTCAGACTCACTGTCGGAATGCTGTCCCTCCAATGGCTCCATTGAACTCATCCGTAACGATCTACTCTCAGTTACCTAACTTCAGTGCTATTTCCTCCCTTCTCTAAGTGCATTAATGAATCCAATAAATAAAGCATTGTATCACCCCATCCAGTGTAGACATTAATTTTAGGACAAAACATTAATCAATTTAAATTTATGTACTAATGCAGACACAATCAATTTGAACTTCTTATGACAATTAACAAAGCTTTAGCTACATCCCTAAAACACACTGACCCATCAATTATGGTTTGCATCAAACTAATGCTAATGGTAGCTGCCCCTCTTTCTTGGGCTGTCAGCAGCCGATCCGATTGGTCCCTTTCAATGCAGAGGATCAATTAATATAAATTATACATGCACGGAAAGATGGGTTAATATCATAAGTTCGTTTAATTAATTGCGTTTGATTAAATGAGGTTCTTTCATTAGCTCTCTTCGCCATGAACCATATATACATCATAATCCTTTTACAAGCTCAGCCGCCCAGACACGGACCTGACATTGGGAGCATATTCAAATTACCAGCCGCAGCCATGCAAACCTCCCTGCATAATTAACAACTAAACGAGCTGCAGTCACTTAAGCTGAAAAGAAAACTGTTCACATCAACCTCTCTGATACTGTTTAAATTGAAGATGTCATGGGTAAAACAAAGGTGAACAGACAATGGTAATTAAAAATTAAAAAGGACAAGGGGGATTTGCTACTAATGGAAGCAAAGTGAAAAGAGGGCGAAGGGCCTGGTTCTTTACAAAAAAGAGAGTGAGAGAAAGAGAGAGAGAATGAAGAAACAGAAGAAGAAGAAAATATTTATGCTGGTGTTAGGTGATTCAGCTCCTGGGCTTTGCAAAACAGGCCAGTGTGGCTATTGTATGCCTGATTTAAAAGGGAGAGGATGGCTTACTCTGAGTACTGTCCTGAAAGTAGATGAGCTTGCAAGAAATACATCTGCAAAAACAAGAAAACTCTCACTGGCAGGCTTGGATCACAACAATATGGTGCACAATTTAGCACCAGCCCAATAATATAGAAGAAGTGGAATTTGGCTCATGCTTCCTCCTCTTGCTTCCTTCACTGCAACACTGCTCTGAGAAGCAGACAGTTAACTCATTCCTTGAAAAACTGGTGTCTGTGTGCCTTACAGTCGCCTCTCAAATTAGGGTGACCCCATGCATTTTTCATAGGCTTTTTTTAGGCTGTAATATTCAGAGGTGGTTTTGTCAGTTCCTAGTACTGGTGCTTATTCTGAAGCAGACCAACTATGAGAGAATTTACGAGCGTTACCTCCTCTTCCTTCTCCATGTCTTTGTCACTGCTGCTCACAATATTGTTACTGCCTGTCTCCCCAGCCTTGACAGGGATTTTTTTTCTTCCCTTCCACATTTCAGTGGGCAGTCATCAAAGGTTGTTCTGATCCCTTCCTCAAAATCATTGTTTTTGTGAGATCCCCACTGCACAATCTAGTTTCTTCTTTTAAATATCATAATCAGCTAAAATAGAGGTTGAAAAGTTACTTTTTAAAACTATTTTGACTCACTGTAATGTTCAACGCATATTCATTGCCATCATTTTTACAGTGTTTTAAAATGAATCCATTACAGTGCTTGTTACTTTTTCATCACTATCCTCTTACTATAAAATGAAAATCCTTAGCATTGATAAAATAATGGGAAAAAATATTACTTCAGTTACATCAAAAATGTCATTTTAAAAGTATGTAAGACTTGGTACAGATGGGTGGAAAGCGTTGTCTTCTGGCCAAAATTAGGGTTAGGGAACGTGCAGTAGCTGCACGCTCCCGATCCCTAATACGAAATGGCGGCACCACCATGGCGGTCTCCCATCCACACTGGGGCTGCCATGATGGTGCAAGTGCCGTGCAGCGTCCAGATGTCACTGGCAAGAAGTGGCATCATGGTGGCGCCCTTTCCTTTTAGCAGCACAGCAAAAAGAAGCTGCTCTAGACAGCTTCTTTTTGACAGCACATCGGTGCCGCAGCATGCAGGTGCTGCAGCACTGACTTGGGGCAAAGACGGGCTGCCCGTCTGTCAAGCCCCTAAAAAATTTTTTTCACAGTACCAATAAAATAATTGTGTTCTCACTCATTATGCTACCTTTGAAATGGAATATCACTAAATCTTTGTTGCTCCAAAGTACTTAAATCCAAGTAACTACCTTGATTATAATTTATTTCCAAGCTCTCATTTAAATTACAGCAAATTATTCCCCCTATCTTTCCTGAGTATAAATCTCTTTAAATCTTGAGAGTGGCCTTTCTTTACTGTGAGTTTCCTGAAGTCTCTGAACTACCCAGTTTTTTTTTTTTTTAATCATCCAACATTAGTCCTGAGCTTTTCTTACACTTCTAGAATCTTTCAACTGGAATATGAGTTGAAATGAAGAAGTATTTTCCTTTTTTCACCCCCTCTGGCATACAAAGCCCTTGAGCAGAATTATGTCACCATGTTGTTGTTGTTGTTGTTGTTGTTGTTGTTGTTGTTTTGCATCTTGCACCATTCCTTTCCCCCAGTCACCTGCGATTGCATCCCCAATATTCTCTATTTTCTGTGAAAATGTGGAGATAAGTGACCCTTTAGAACAGATGGAATTCATAAATACTTCTCTCCTTAGGCATTGTAATTTCATTGAGAAAATCCATATAGCAACAAGAATAACAACATCATAATTCTATGATTCTATGATTTAATTTCATTGTGAATGCATTTTCCTTTTATTTAATCCCAATTAAAAACACAACCATTCAAGTAAGGGAATTCAGCTGTGACTGCTGCTCTTCATCTCAATCATGAGAGGAAGAGTAGGAACTAATTCTTATTATCGTATCTTGTAATATAATATAACCCACAGTAAGGATTTGTCAGCACAAAGTGGTGGAGAAGAACAGCTGGAAACACAGTAATCAATTACCAGTGATTTACCTGTGTATGCACCTCATTGCCAGGTGCATGCAGGTCCTTTATCTTTTATTATCTTATTTTACTACCTTTTGTAACCAAAATAAGTAAAGAATGTTCAGTAGGAAAGATTTCTGGCACCATTTGGATATAAAGAAGCAAACGTAGAATTAGAAGCAACAACAAGAAGAATTAAGATGTTGGGGAAAAATTATTGGGGCATTTAAGTTAGACAATAAGAACAATATTCATGAATATTCATTCTGGTACTTAAAGCACCCTTTCTTTGTATGCTAGATACCAATATTACAAGCAAGATTGTTGTATATTTTAAAGTAATAATAAAGAACAAAATATGGAATCCATAGAGATTATGGTTTGCATTTACAATCAAATATTTTTCAGATGTTGCTGTTACTGCTTGAATTATTGGACCATTGGTCTCAGTAGGGTCTGAAGTCTATATCAAAGGAATGAGGCAGAAGACTGGATAAAATTGCTGCTGGGCTTGGGAACATGTGGGCCTCTATATATTCTTGAACTGCAGCTATGCTGATTCTTCACCATTAGCTATGCTGATAAGGGATATTTTTGTTACAAACCAACAACACATACAGGGCTGCATGAAACCCAACTCCATCCTAAGCAGTGGGTGACTTTTACCTGTTCACAGCTATGACAGAATCACCTGCTTTCCTACATGCATTTGCCTATGTGTGAATGGATGGAGAAAAAAGTCTATCACCCAGAAGTACACATGACTGTAATTATGGAGTGAAAGGATTAATCAAGAAGATAATCACTTTAAGAAGCAAAAATGACTGCATAAATTGCTGTACACAAAATTAACCAGTTGTGGAACCAGGTATATAAATGTAATCAGGTAAGGATCCAGTGTGGCTTAGTGGTTTGAACACTGGACTACACCTCTGGAGACCAGGGTTCAAATCCCTGCTCAATCATGAATCTGACCTGGTGACCTTCGGCAAGTCATACTCCCCCAGCCTCAGAGAAAGGCAATGGAAAATGTCCTTTGAAACAGTCTTGCCAAGAAAACATCATGAAACATGGCTTTAGAGTTGCTATTAAGTCAGAAACAACTTCAAAGCATATAATAACATGTTCACAGCTTTTGTGCACTTTTCTTCAAACATGTCTGAGAAAGTGAGAATCTGAGGACTCTAATGTATGAAATGCTGGAGGCATTTTTCCACCTACTCCTTTCCATTGTAAGAACAGTTGAACATATTACATATTAAAATCCCTGTCCAAACTGCCATGTACCACATATCCAGACAATCTACAACAGACACTGTATTATTAAATTTACATCATGTGTAAAGCAAAATAAGTAACATAATCAGTAGGCCAACAATTAAAAATCATAACAGAAATCATAAATCACTGAAATTTGAAGAACATAAATAAATGTTCAAGGATTGTAAAAGGAAACCGTTTCAAAAACAGGGTTAATAAATGACCTGGAGTTAAAGTTGAGTGGTTGAGAGTTGTAAAATAGACAATCAACTATGATGATGCTGATCAAATTACATAGGGTGGGAAGCATAAAAACTAATAATAATAATGAAAAACTTTTATTTCTATCCCACTTTTTGTTAAAAACAATCAAAGCGGTTTACAAGAGTTAAAATACATCCATAAAAACTTCTCAAGAAGTAAGATCAAGAATATTTTTCCAAACTAGAGGAAGGGGCATAACAATAGCAAATGAGACTGAATGTACACAAGTTTTTATATTGTATTTCCAGCATATTTTTTAAAAGAAAAACTGAGAAAAGAATGCTCATAGTATTGAAAAAAGAATATATGAAAGATGATTTGATAGAAATTTCAGAATTTCAGCTGTAGAACCTACATTATTCATTTCACTTTTCCCCTAACTTCCCTCAGTGAAAGGCAAAATTGTAGGCCACCACTGTCTTCATGAACTGCCTTATATTTTGGTAATACTGGTGTTGGTTTTGACCTACAAAGCCCTAAACAACTTGAGACCAGAATATTGGAAAGATGAACCAGCCCAGCAGGAGTGTAGTTACTGAGCAGGGAGGGAAATAAGAGCATAGATCTCAAAATAAGAAGCCCTGTTTCATAACCGAGGTCAGTGGTGGTGAAGCTTTTAGGGACTGAGTGCCCAAACTAAAAGGCCTTGCATCACCAAGTATTGTCCAGTACTAGGGGCAGGAACTTCTGCCCTCCAAGGATAGGACTTCCAACCTCCGGAGGCAGGACTTCCAGGGTGGGCCTTCCCCCCACCCTCCCAGGCCTTCAGCTGCCTCTCCAGAGACAGCTGAAGGCTCAGGAAGGCAGGGGGGAAGAAAAGGAACAGGCCCCTGCACCCTCCATGCCTTCAGCTGCACCAATAGAAGTAACTTTAAATGTATTTGAAGTAGCTATGAAGTAAATGTAAGCAACAGAAGAAAATGATGAATTCATGATGATTTGTTATGATGTCTAGGTGGCATGATAGTCTGGGATCCTATGGGTGATGTATGGTAACATAACTGTGGGTTATGTCTTCATGTCCAGAGCTCATTCTGGTGAGCAACAAAACCAGGGGCTTCCAAGTGCAGCATCAGCTCCCCAGTCACTCAGTGTATTGGATTCATTCTGATATCTCTTAGGAACCAAAATAACAGCTTTACATTGATGGGAGCCAGTAGCCAGAATGATATTGGGTGAACCCATGTAGCAAATTAGTGGTTAAGGGACAGGTGCACCATTGGACAAGTGCAGGAGGTGCAGACCACATAATATGACACTCCACAGGATAGTTGACACCATGGTGAGGTCCTCCTCCTGCTGCAGCAGAGGGGCAAGCATGGCCCTTGTGTTTTTGCTGAGCCATGGCTCTCTCCCTGGGGAGGGAGCCGAGGCAGTGGTCAGGGCTGTGAAGGGGTGAGCACATCTCTTGTGGCTTTGTTCACAGCCCAGCTCCTTCTCCAGGCTAGTGATGAAGTCGCAATGGGTGAGCAGTTTGTGTGTGGGGAAATTACTGCTCCCCCCACAACATCCCCACTCACAGTGGGTGTCACCAAGCCTGGTGATGGGAGACAGAGCTGAGCTATTATTCCCTAGTGGGAGAAGTACACATGTAGAGGATTAATCTTTGCTGGTTTTGGTTAGTACAATGTAGGGGACTTTGCTAGTATAATGTGAGGTCTTGGCTATGCAACAAGTCAAATAAATTTGCTGAACTGCTGAGTTCTTTGAACTCTCTTGGCTTTTCACTCTGTAAGACTAGGGTTGTGCAACATATTAGAACGGAAAGTAGCACTCAACCATCCTAGTCTTCAGAGCTTTGTGGTGCACAGAGAGACATAGTTGCTGCTCAGTGTAGGTGTTCACTGGTATGATGGTCAGAATCATAACATGGACTGTCCCATTTTGGTTGCTGGAGTCCAGTGAAGTACTCTTCCCACATACACATTGCAGAATGTTATATACCATTGTCCCTAAAATAATACAAATGTTGATGACAGTGACAGTAAATCAACCAGTAAATTCATGAAATGTGATTGGTCACTAAATGTGAGGAGTTTAATCTATTTTGTCATATTTTAATAATAGTCATGAAGAATCAGTACCCTTCTCCACTATCATTCCATTTGTGAAATTGAGAGTTATCATATTTCAACCTAACCTCTAGTAGTCACCAGAAACTGTAAATATAGTTCTAAGAAAAGAGAACAGCGGAGAATTAGGAATTTAATAGACACCTACAACTCACTCTTACTGGCCTATAGGAACTATAACTCTCTAATCTCACAGTAATTACTATATCAACAACCAAATAAGACCACAATTTCATCTGAATTTTTGTGCAAAGATATATTGCAGGATTTAACTCACAAACCATTTCCTTGGAGTTGTTATAACCATTGCCCTGGAACTCTGGAAAGTTATTAAAATTCAGTTCACAAAGGTATTTTGGAGAATTCTGATATGGCATAAGCTAAATAAAATAGAAGTGGTTGTTCCATGAGATGCTGAAAGAGAAAGGATTTGAAAAGTACAAGCAACTTTCAAATAGCAGAACTCTGTAAATAAAACAGTCAAATATTATGAGTCAGGTCCTAATTTTAACAAATCAAGCATCACATGAACAGATGCTTAATTTATTTAATGATATCCCATGTCTTGTTACACTGTGTTACGCACACTCTGTTTCAAAACCAAGGCTTTTTGAAATTCATTTACAGAGGCTTAACTAATCTGCTTTCTTTACTAATGCATGCATAATATGCCTAAGTATTGCTAATTCAGCATCAAAAAATAAATTACACTTTTAAGCCAAACAATTAACCTCTGCTTTGAAAGGCAGCTTTCAACAACCATCAGTAGCGCAAATACAGATGTTGACCTTTCTGCTGACCTCATCTTTTATAATCTATGAAAAATTCACCCAATCAAGTTAATATTAAATCAGGCTGCTATTGATTTGAGCTGCATGCAACAAACTGCTGTTCAGCTAGGCTTATTCTGGATTTCTGTTTCACTCCCAAACTGCTGTGCCTTGGGATATTTTAGCAGAAGAGATACTAAGTACTGCAATTTGTAGGCCATTTCCAGCACACTTTATCGGAACTCCAGTGTGTGTTTACTGAAGTCAGGCTAGGATGTACTGTTCATAAAGCTTTCTTGAATCTGGTGGCAGCTTGTGGGAACAAAGGCAAGAGGCTTTTTGTAAGAGGGCCATTTAGATATATTTTCTTACAGAGCTTTGTGGTAAGTTAAATCCTAATTTGAAACAGAAAAGTTAGCTGCAATCATCCACTGGAGGAGAAGTGAATTTTCTGAGTGTTGTTCTAAGCTGTCCCTGCTATTATGCAAAGGATTTTGGAATGGCACAACTTAGTCTTGAATAGGCAAATAAGATCTATTAGCTCTATAAAAGATCTGATACTAATAGAGTGGAAAACTATTCATACTGTTTTATATATCTACATCTAGATATAGATATAGGTGAGTTACAAACTGCCGCTTTGCGGCAGTCTCCCGGCGCTGCTGTTTGCTCCACAAGGGAGTCGCAGCAGCCAAACCACGTGACTCCCTTGCGGAGCAAAAAAGGAGCTCCAAAATGGAGCTCCTTCTCGCAGCGCGGCTATGACGCCGCGAAGCCGCTGCGTCACGTGCGGAAGCACAGCGTCCGCTACATAAAAATGGTGGCGGCCGTCTGGAACAGCCGTTGTCATTTTTTATGTGCGGAGCGCGTATTAGGGTTAGGGAGGTGCAGAAGCACCGCACCTCCCTAACCCTAGTACGCGCTCCACGCGTACTTTAATGGCGGTGTGTAATCCACCATAGATAGATAAATCAATACAGCTGTCTTGATTTTTTTTTTAAAAAAAAACTTCTTAGGGTTCTGGCTATGTGTACTGTTGTGATGAGCATCAACATTTTAAAATGTGGTACTGTCCTACTGCTTGTTTTTATACTAGAAAATCCCTGTTGGCATGATATGAATAAAAAGGAGTGACTCACCTGAGACTAAAATCTGTTGTTTTAGACAGGAAATGAGTAAGAAAAAAGCTGTGTCCTCTTTCCAAGCAAACTCATTTTACTCTCATAAAGTGGAGCTTCACTTTAGGATGAAGTGGTTAAGTACCTTATTTTAAGAGGGATTGCCCCACTTTTTAGTTTAAAAAAAAGCCTTGGTGCTACTCAAAGCATTCTTCCTGTGATAAAGCCCTATGGGAATAACACTACTGGATTTCTGGTATGAGAAACACATCCTGGACTCTAACTTCTACGGCTCTGAGTTTTCATGATTCCTGTAGACTTAGGATTGGTGGCTGCAAGGAGCAGGGGAGAGTCCTTGACCACATTGTCATAAAGTGTGTCTTTTCTGTGTGTCTCATGTGCCCCCTACATTATCCCCTTTCACATTGTCCCCAAATGGCATCATGCCTTGTAGGGGAGTGATTGGCCATTTACTCCTACATCTTCTGCCAAATGACTACTTCCACTTTTGAAAAATTCCCACTGAACTAAAGCAGGTTGCCCTTCCTTTCAAATTTATGGCAAAGTGACTATTTGCACCCCTTTGAAAACTGCATTGTCCATTTAATGGCAACAAATATTTGGGGGCATGGGTATATGGATGATTTGGAGTGGCCTGTGGTCTACACTTTTCTTACTACTGATTGTTGTTGCGTGCCTTCAAGTTGTTTCTGACTTATGGTGACCCTAAGGCAAACCTATCATGAAATTTTCTTGGCAAGTTTCTTTAGAGGAAGTTTGTCATTGCCATCCTCTGAGGCTGAGGGAGTGTGACTTGCCCAAGGTCTGACATTTGATTTACATGGCTGAGCTGAGATTTGAACCCTGCTATCCAAAGTCATAGTGCAACAATCAAACCACTACACCAGTCCGGCTTTCCCACCTCTGATTAGCATGACATTATATATATAAATGTGTGTGTGTTTTCCTTAAACATAACTTTCTAAACTGATTGCCTCTCCTAACATTGTGCATGCTTTCCTGACATTCAGTCATAAAGTCTGGCATCATATAATATCAGTCTGTGAAACACACTGAAATTTCTCTAGTTCCTTCAGCAGAGATGGCTTAAAGTACAGACATAAAAATGATACAAACCCTCAGAGCCAGAGCCAGCAGCCATGCTAATTGCAGAATTCTGGGACTTCCTTCCCCAAAGTAACAGTTTCCAAATGTTCTTATAGCCTTAAATCTTTCAAATCAAGTGATACTTATAAATCATTTTAACTGAATTTGTTACAGAATCTATGTTAAGTAACTACTATTTGCTGAACAGTTGGACTCTGAAATGTGGTATCTAAAGGTAAGCTTTGGCATCCATGGAATGGAGACCCTCATGATTCCCATGCCAGCTCTAGAATTTTCTTGCATGTCATCCCTATGCAAACAGTTTCTACAGATAACATAGTTTTCCCTCTGTAGCTTGTTTACATACAGCATTTGGAATAATTTATGTTTCAGATGCTTTCCTTGGAAAAAGAATATTAAGAACACCTATTTAGAAACCTGTCAGGTAGTAAGAGCTCTTCTTTCCCCCTTTTGAATCACAGTCTTTATATATTTAAAAGAAAAGCTACCTGATGCTATTACTTCCAATCCTAAATGAACTGCTGCGTTATATAGAGTTCAATGGAGCGTGTTGTTCTTTCAAGCTTTGAAAGTAATGAACATGCTGCACTTTTTGCATTACAGTTCACAGTTAAAATTTACCTGGAATTTTAACCTTTAAAAAGATGTCAAAGCTCATTTTAGTGAGAAAGAGATTTCCCAGTCTTGGTTGTTTTAAAGTGATTTGTTTATTTATGATCTTCAAATTAAAGAGAGGGAAATTGATTGCTCTCTATCTTAAAAAAAAATTAAGATAATTTTTGATGCTCATTTAATTCTATTTTTCATAAGATAAATGGGTGGGGGACATTTTATTTTATTTTTATAAGTGCTTTGTAAAGCATCCCATAGATTTATATCTACTTGTGATGTTAAAAGATCAGCATAGTTATATCACTCTTTTAGACTCATAGACTATAAATGGGACCTCTAATTCTCAACCTCTAATTTTAATAGGTGATTTAAGCACTCTAATCCAAATGTTTGAATGCATAATAATAATAATAATAATAATAATAATAATAATAATAATTTATATTCTGACTTTTCCCGAAGGAATCAAGATGGATTACAAGAGAAGATAACAACAAAATGTCGTAAGAATAAAAAATTTAACAATTATAAACCATCCCATACCCTAACCCCCCCAAACATAAAAACGTTAAGAGAAAAACAATACAATAGAATACAATTAAGTTAAAAATATCAAATACAAATGTGCTTAAAAATGTACTTATTCATTGTACATCAGAAGGAATAAGTTAGTATACCAAAAATGTGATAAGATGCATGCTTACTACACAAGACTACTTCTTGCCACATCTGATGTTCTCAAACTGTACCACACATAAATAGCTCTGCTATCTGTTCAGCTCCAGTTTAGGGATGCAATTCTTAAGGGTCAGGGGTTTGCAGTTCAGGATTTACTCTGGATAAAATTTGCACATGGTATTTTTGAGAAGAAAACAAGACATTCTTCATGGGAAACATAATTTTATATGCAGAAAATAATTTTATGTGCAGAAATATTTTTTGTTCAGAGGGCAGGGAACCGACTAATTAAAAATAATAATTGTAAGTTGCTCTGATAGCCTTTAGGGCTGAAGAGTGGGGAATAAATACCACAATAAATAAAAAAAAATAAAAAATGCTATTCCCTGTGCAGAATTTGCTGTAATTCAAACTTATTTTGTACAAAAATCACACATGTTGAGTGTTTGCAGAAAACATTTTCTGTACAGGAAATAGCATTTTCTATCGAGAAAATTATATATTTTTGGCACATATTACATATTTCTGGCACAGAATGCTGTCTTCTACACAAGAAGGCACACATTTTGCATAGAATAATCTCAACTTGTGAAGATTCTCATCAGTCTAGGACTCCTCTTGTCAGATTTTCCTGATACTTGAGAAATACATGTTTAAACTATTGTTTTGGTTATTTTTGAACTTTCTTTTATCCATTCTCCAGTTTTCAAATAGATACATAGGTGGGTTACAGACCGCCTGTTTGGGGTGGGCTGCACCCGCCCCTTTCCCCACTGTATTGGGGCCTCAGTGTCAAGAGCGGCAGCTGCTGAGGCCCCGATCCACCGCTTTTCAGGCTGCGGGGAAGCGGCAAAAGGCCCCTTCCCTGCAGCCTGGAAAGGGGTGTCCTTGGGGTTCAAGCCCCAAGGACACCCCACAGAGGCAGGGAGGAGGAGAAAGGGGCCGCTTGGCCCCTTTCTCCTTTGGTCCACTGGGTGCAGCTGTGTGAAGGCTGCGCCCAGCGGACCAAACCAGGAAGGAGCTCCGAAATGGAGCTCCTTCCTGCTCCGCGCTAAGGACGCACTAAGTGCCCTGGTGCGGAGGGAGGACGTCACATCCGCGCCGCCCCATATAGAGGCAGTGCGGTCATGACATCATCATGGCGGTGGCCGTGTGGAACGGCCGCTGCCATTTTGTGCGCGCAGAGTGCGCACTAGGGTTAGGGGGTGCGGAAGCACTGCCCCTTTCTAACCCTAGTACGCATTCTGCACGTACTTTCTGGCCCGTTTGTAACCAAATACACATACTAATTGCACAGAAAAAACACATATGGTATCCCAGTGGCTCAAGTATATGTGAAATATCCATTCTAATCATTCAATTGATTTTTCAGCTGAAGTTCATCATTAATTCACTAGGCAAAAAACTGCATTATGGCCAGCTCTGGTTGCAGAAATAGGCAAGAACAATAAAGAAAACTACTTCATTTACCATGAGCAAGAGATGGGAATTCTGCAGCCTATGGACCATACAGTTCTCCAAGCTCCACTTTGCTCTTCCAGTGCTCTGTACTTTCTTTCTCCAAAATCCCAATTTGAACACTCTTTTTTATTACCAAAAATTTACACCACAGTTAGTTACCAATATCACCATCTCTCACATTCACAACCAGCAGGCCATATTTTCAGTTCCCACTGTACTTTTCTTCCATCTCTACCACTGACACATTCTCCTTCTAACCCTCCCCCCCCCAATGATGCCATCATCTCCCTCCCTCCTTCTCTGTCCCTCCATCCTTTCTTGCACAGAGCCATTGATTTCTTTACTGAATAGATCTAAGCCTTTCAGCATAGGCAATTTCCCTAGTCAGTCCTGCAGCTCCTATATACTTGTGGTCTGAAGAATGAAAGGCACTAAGGCAGTAGACTGTACAAAGCAGAATGGTTATGGCAATTAGGGCACTTCTTTCTTTCTTTCTTTCTTTCTTTGCTGAGGAGGGGAAGGGAAGACTGAGGCAAAAGGGACCGAGAGAAAGAGGAAGAAGAAGAGGTAATAGAAAAGTACAGAGGAAGGGCAGCAGGGCATAGAGGTGGAAGGTAAAATTGCCCACTATCCCCGTTTTTGAGAGCCAGTGTCATTAAGCCATAGCTATGTTTCTAAAACTAAAAACAGCATGGAGACAAACCTTTAAAGCCAAGAAAAAGTGTGGCTTTTGAGCAAGTGACCAACCTCAAAGTTGGAGCAGTTTTCTATCACAGATGCCCACCCTCACGATATGCCCTCATCAATTTCAACCACTCTATCAGATTCATAGCATTCTCATCAGTGGCTAGATTATTAAAAATATGCTGGAGTAGGTGTATAAGTGGCTAGAAGACAATAATCCATGGAACTGGAGATCCTAAATTACAGAAAGTATAATGCAAACAAAAATGTAAAATGCAAGGCAAATACAAATGAAATGAGGTAAATACATTTTACATGGGACAAAAAGGCCTAGCTCTGGGCAAAAGAATGAAAGAATGCAATAAATTATCATTTTAAAAAATGTGGGGAAATGGTTTCTGGTCTCCAGATGGCCCTCCTTGAAAACAATTATTAAAATATGGATTTCAGTGAGAAATAACTGAACAAAAATTCATAAAGATAGACAACTTTTATCTCTCGCAGCTTGAACTAGGACAAAGGCTAGTTAAAAAAAATCACACTTCAGCCAGCATCCTGTTAGTGACATATACAACAGTAATCTAACATAGGCCCCATACAGACTGCCAAAATAAAGTTGCGTCAGGTCACTTTGCAGGTATGCTGTTTAAATGATGCATGCATCCTAAGAGTCCGGAAGCTGCGCCAAAGCTGCACTCCAGTCTTTAGGACTGGATCATGGCTTTGGCATGGGTTTTGGACTCTTAGGACGCATGCATCATTTAAACAGCCTACCTCCAAAGTGACCCGACACAGCTTTATTTTGGCCTGTCTGTATGGGGCCTTACATCTGCATATGTCTCTTTTGGTTGTTACCAAGGTTGGCGTTCTCTTCCTCTTTGCACAATGACAAAATCCTACTAGGACTCACTGTTCCACTGCAATAGCCCTCCCCCTCATGGCAAATTAGTTGCTGGTGGAAAACATGAGGGTTACAGAAACATTTGGCTATGTCCCCAAAGCCAGATGCAGAAAAATTGCATCATCTGCCAAGACCCTCAGAGAGCCACAGATGACCTCAGGTGATGATATTATCATTCTGTGTCTGGTTATGGGGACATAGCCATATGCTTTTCTAATTCCTGCCCAACTCTCCACCAGCCACAGAATATCTGCTGGGGCCCATCACAGTGAAACAGTGAGCTGGGAGTTGTGAGAATTCACTCGTAGTGTAGTTTTGTCTGCAGAACATTTATACTACATTCTATGATGTCAGGCTACACATGTTGACCATCTCATCAATGCAGGAATGTCTATGTACTGCACAACTACTGTTCGTTTATTATGGTTAGTTTTTGTAAACTTTGCCGCACCTTTTATTTATTTATAATTCTTTGGGGTCTTTCAGTTCCTTCTAATCTGATTGATTATGTCCAACCAACCTAAGGATATATATTCCCATTTGAAGTAGCATTCCATGTATCTAGAGTGTCAACTCCTGTCCACAAATGGTTATTCATTCTTAGGTGCCACAAGGCCATTTTGCTGGCTTTCCTGTGATAGGCAGGCCTTTCTTGCCAGGTATTCTATTCATAACATGGCCAATCAAATGTTTATAGGAAGCCCACAAGCAAAGTTTGAGTTCAACAATACCCCATTTTACAATATTCCCTGACAATGAGCCTATGAAGGTATTCTGCCTCACACTACATGTACAACCTAGCCAGAATGACTAGTAACTATACATAATTTTATCCTCCATGAACTTGTCGAATTGTTTTTTAAAGCCATGCATAGTTGAAGCCATTTCTATTTCTTATGTGAGCAAATTCAACAGTTTAACTGTTTGCCATAACGAGAAGTACATTCTTATCTGTCATGTGTCTCTCATAATTCAACTTCACTGGATGACCTCTGGTTCTACTATTATGAGATCAGGAGGAAAGCTTCATCCTCTACACTGCCTTTACAAGCAGCATAATTCCATACACATCTATCATACCTCTTCTGAACAAACTTATTTTTGTGCCAAAGTGGTGTAGTGATTTGAGAGTTGGGCTATGACTCCAGAGACCAGGATTTGAATCCTCACCCAGAATCTCAACATAGGATACCACTGGGTAACCTTGGGCAAGTCACATTTTCTGAGCCTCAGAGGAAGGCAACAGCAAACCCTCTGTGAATGAATTTCACCAAGAATACCCTGTGAGAGTGATTGCCATAAGCATGGAATAACTTGAAGGCTATAACAGTTCACACTGGGGCTCTGGTTGTTGAACTCTCTGTCTTCAGGAGTATCAGGAACAGAAGGGATGATAGTTTCTCAGTGGGACAAAAGTCACAAGCTTAGAGTGAAGAAGTGTAGAACTCTCTTTAGAGAAATCTATTTAAGAGCAAATGAAGAATATACAGTACACATTCATACCTCCAATTAAGGTCCTTCTGAGTACTTGTGTGATTTCACAAACAGATACCTAGGGCAGTTCTTTTGAGTAAGGGTGACTGAGAAGTTGTTTGTACCTGATGACAATTTATTAAAAAAATCAAATTTTATATATTTATGAACTGAAGAAAACTTGGAAATTGATTTCTTTTTCTTTTTTGAAATCCAATGTGGGAGACACCAAAATGGAAAAACTCATCATCCAAGCAGATAGCTTTGAGTGCCTCACTTTGAGCATGAATCCAGAATTTCATTTTCCTAGAGGCTCCCTATGGCCAGAGTTTTGTTAGAAACACCACATAAGACCTTTTAAAAAATTAAAGATCAATGGATCTGGTGGAGTCAGTTCAGCTGGAAGTATTATAAATTTATCTTTTAAGTCTTGAAACTATCATAATGTTCCTTTTATACATCTTTTATTGTATTGTGTTTGTTGTTGTGTTTCCATTCTACAGTGTTTCCATTCTACAGTAGCCTTAAGCTGCACCTATCCTCAATGAGTCCTGTTGAGAGAAGGTTTGCAATTGCCTTCTTCAGAGGTTGAGATAATAATAATAATAATAATAATAATAATAATAATAATAATTACAATTTTTATTTCCATCCTGTTTTTTGCCAGGCAAAGAGATGTATTTTACCCAAGGTCACTCAAGCCTGAAACACCCAGGCCAAATAAGATGGCTTCTGGCAGCTTCGGGGACATGGTGTTTCGGTGATGCATGCCTCCAAAGTGGTTGGAAGTCACACTGAGGCTGTGCCAAGCCAGGAAGAACTGGCCTTAAAATGAGCCAATTTAGATCAACTTCTGGCCAGTATGGCTTGGGACTGCAGTGGCAGCCCACTTTGAGAGAGGGCTGTGTTGTCCCGGTGATCCCAGCCTGATTCGGGTCAGAGGTGCATCTGGGTGCTCTTTCCAGACTGTCTGTTCCAGGCCCCAGTGGGTTTCCATGGCTGAGTGAAAGTTTGAAACATGGTCTCCCAGAATGCTAGTCCAAATCAGAAACTACTATACCATGGTGGCTCTCCGTTGTTTTGTAACTGACTGATATTGGCTGAAAATAAATAAATATGCATTATTACTTTTTTTTCCATTTTCCTTTTCAAAACATCTGCCACTCACCCAAAGTCTTTGCCAGTTTGTTTAAAACCAAGGAGGGGAAAACACAGCGTAATGACAAGATACTAATATAGCCCAATCATAAGCCTTGTTGGGGAAGTCTTAGTACATCAAGCATCCCTTTCATGGTTCCCTGAAGTTTTATCAAAGTACCAGCAGGGACCAAACTATTGATCACTCTGCTGACAACCTCTGGAATGACCATATTACACCTATATTGAAATCACTCCACTGGCTGCCTGTTCGTTTCTGGGCACAGAACAAGGTGTTGGTCATTACCTTTAAAGCCCTCCATGGCTTGGGCCCAACCTACTTAAGGGATCGCCTCCTTCCATACAATCCGGCCCATACCCTCAGATCCTCTGGGAGGAATTTGTTGCAGTCCACAAAGACCAGATTGACAGCAACCTCCCAGATGACTTTTTCCGCAATCGCTCCCACTTTATGGAATGGCCTGCTGGATGAGATCTGTCAAATTGTCAACCTTGAGAGCTTCAAGAAAACTATCAAGATGGATCTCTTCCGGCAGGCCTTCCCGG
>NC_056525.1:179445486-179452986 GCF_019175285.1 Sceloporus undulatus
CTTTTATAAACAAAAACTAGCCTGAAGGCAAAGGTATTTGTCCTACATCAAAGGAAATCGAATCTGCATTGTAAAGGATGGCTTGGTCTGGCAATGTTGGACTGAGAATGGAGTTGTAAATCAGCCTTCTGTGGCTTGTCTGGCAGAATATCCTGCCTCAGTTGCCTGTCTGCCTGACTTCTGAGTTTCTCATTTGCAACTCCCAAGCTATTCTGTTTGATGAACATATGGGGTAGTGTGGACATGCTCTTATACCTCAGGAACCATCGCTGCCCAGAGTACAGCATCCATTTGGGGCCATAGGGAAAACACACGCACCAAAATTCAGAAGATTTTGGCTTAGTGTAACAATGGGTTCACACACTCATTCCCACACCAATTCAGGACTGGCTCGCTGCTTCTTAGCCCTCAATTGCCATCTGACAGAGAAACAGAGTGCCTGGCTGCACATGGCCAGATGCCCCATTTCCACATCAGATGGGGCAACTGAGGGGGATTCTTAGATGGATCACCAGGTGTCACAGGTAAGAAGCAGAGGGTGGGCTGACTAAACAGCCCAATGATAATGGCAGCAACATTCAAAGACACTGTGGACAACCAGGGCTATTTTACCGTGGGGTAAAGCATCCTTAGGATCTACATCTGTACTGGGGGAATTGCAAGACAACCCCTAGAACTATTTCCCCAGATGCATGAAGATCTCCTGGCATTGTAAATTGCTAGCTAGGAAGCACTAGAAGCATGGGTACAGCTAACCATGTGCCCCAAGCCAAGGGAGTTTGTTCAAAAGAGTTGATAAGGTGTAAGGAAATTGCTTCAGTGCTTCTGAAGTTGGAAATCTGCACTGGTGTGTGAGTGTAAGAGTTTGTGTGTGTGAATGCATTTTAGCACATTGCCAGTCTTTAAATAGCAAGCAGGAAATGTGCTGTCCATTTGTGATTAAACAGCTAGATTCTTGGCTGAGATTTAAGTGCAAAACTCATTCTCCAGTCAAGGCTGCTTTATAACATGGTAATGGAAATGGATAGGCCAGGACAACTGTTGTAACTTATTGGTCATTATGAACATGAAGTATGAGATGAGATATAAAGTCAAGGGCTTTCATGGGCGGCATCCATAGTTTTTTTGTGGGTTTTTCGGGCTATGTGGCCATGTTCCAGAAAAGACTCAACAAATGCAAATGAGAAATCTCCCAGCCGACAATGAGCACTATCAAGCAGACATCAATCCTCTTTTGCACACCCTCCACCATGAGGCCTGCCATTAGCAACAAAAACAATATACTTGCAAATTCACTCCTGCCTTTCCAGGTCACCCATTATATATACCCAAGTCATTTCCAGGCAAGCATCCTCTGAAGATGCCAGCCACAGATGCTGGCAAAACATCAGGAAGAAACTTTTCTGGAACATGGCCACATAGCCCGAAAAACCCACAAAAAACTATGAGATGAGAAGTTGCTGGTTCCAACTTCTGCTCAATTATCTGTTTGTCTGCTTGTTCCACTTCCTTTACCACACACCCTGTGGCCCAGCATAACAGAGAAGAAGCTGGTCTGCAGCAAATAGTGAGTTATTTTAATGCAAGTTAAGAGGAAGAAACCTCAGATCAGATATAGGAATTGTGATGACAATCTAGAACCAATTCTGGATTTTGGTTCTGCGTTGTGTAATCAGAACAAAGTGAGCCCGAACGGAACTCAAGATACATCACCAATGTAAACAATGCCCAGGAGTGTACCCATATCACATTGTTACAGTAATCCAACAACCACTTTGCTTGGCTCTGTCCTATGGGATCCTTGGATTTGTTGTTTGATCTTGTACTTAGAATTCTTTGAAAAAGAGCTGTAGTGTATTGTTCAAGGGAGTGGAGTATTGCTCTCTATCAAGGATTTCTAAGAACCCCACTAAAGTACAGATTCCAGGATTCCTACATCTAATTAAAAGAACACAAATATTGCTAAAAATATAAAATTGTTGAAAACACTTAAAATGATACAACACCCTAAGCTGGTTCTTTAAAAACATTCTGTTTTAAAAAGCCTGGCTGCACAAGAAGATTTTAACCTACCAGTAAAGGACAGACAACAAAGAAGGGTCATTCTGATCTCCCTAGGAATGGAGTTCCACAGTCCATGGGCAGCCACAGAAAAGACCCTTTCTTGTGTCCCCCCCCAACCATGCTTGAGATGAGGGTGGGACTGAGGGAAGGGCCTCTCCAGAGGATCTCAGGGCCCAGATCAACTCATAGAGGGAGATACGATCTGCCAAATAGCCTGGACCTGAGTCATATAGGGCTTTATAGGTCATAATTTTAATGGTGCCCTGAAACAAACAAACAGCCAATGGAGCTGTTTCAGCAAGGGCATTGTATGGTCTCTGTAACCTGCCACTGTTAACAACCTGTTTTTTTGGAGCAGCTGCAGTTTTTGAACACTCTTCAAAGACAGCCCCAAATAAAGCAAGTTACAGTAGTCCAAATGGGATGTAACCAAGGCATGTACCACTGAGGCCAGATCAAGCATTTCAATGAACAGGTACAGTTGGCACACAAATTTTAAATGTGCAAAAGCACTCCTGGTTACTGCAGGTTCAGAGCTTGGTCCAGGAATACTCCCAAACTGTGAATCTGCATCTTCAGGGGGAGTGTAATCCTGTCTAACACAGGCTGGATCTCTATTCTCTGATCTGCCTTCCGGAGCACCTCTGTCTTGTCTGGATTAAATTTCAATTTCAATTTCATCCAGTCCACTACTGATGACAGACACAGGTTTAGGACAAAGACAGCCTATTTGGATTGAGGTGATGGCATTGCAGCCCCAAACTCCAGATAATCTCTCCCAGCAGTTTCAGGTGTATGTTAAATAGCACAGGGGGCAACACAGGGGGAATCCTGGGGTATCCCAAAGGCAGTGGGCAGTGGATTGAGCAGGAGTCTCCTAACACTACCTTCTGAGTTCACCCCTCAGGAGCATAGCCATTGTAAAACAGTACCTCTAAGTCCTATCCAAGAGAGGTGACCCAGAAGGGCACCATGGTCAATAGCATCAAAAGCCACTGAAAAGTCCAGCAGAACTAACAGGGACACACTCCCCCTGTCCAGTTCCCCGGGTATGTCATCCACCAAGGTAACCAACACTCTCTGTTCCATATCCAGGCCTGAAATGAGATTGAAATAGATCTAGATTATCCATTTCATCCAGAAACCCCTGGAGCTGGGAAGCCACCATAAGTTCCACTACCTTGCCCAAAAATAGTAGGTTGGAGACTGTCTGATAAGTATCCATAAATAATATCAATGATACTGTAACTTTCAGAACCAGTGCCAGCTTCAGACCAACCATTAGTCAGCTACTGTATATTATAAGTCTTCACCCCAGTTAACTCACTGGCTGGTGCTAAGGCCATAGACTGAATCTACACTGCAGAAACAATGCACTTTGACCCAGCTTTAACTGCCATAGCTCAATACAATGGAATCCTGAGGGAAGAACTCTCTGACAGGGATGTTGACACAAAACTATAGATTTCAGAATTCCTTATCATTGACCCATGACACTTAAAGCTGGGTCAAAGTGCATTGTTTCTGCAGTGCTGTTTTCAGATAGAATTTCTGTATCTTCAATAGATTCAAGATTTCCTTCTCAAGATTTCTCTAAGCTCCAAAAAGTACTGCCACCTTGGGTTCACTCTGTACTGCTGATACTACTGTCCTTATTCACAGACCTTCACAAATCTTGGCATCAAGTGATTTGAGCCTCTCATTGAAATCTTTACTCATCATTGGATGTGGTTATGATATCTTCAGGCTCCTTGTAGTGGGCAACCCCTTCTCGGTTCCCTCTGAATTCTCTTCAGGGTTTTTCTTTCCTCTGCTTCTTGACACTCACTCTCTCAAAGTTGGAACTGATCTTAAATATTCTCCAAGTTGGACCTTTCAACCAATCAGTCTATTAATGGATAAAATTTTGCACATACATAGTCTATTAGTTTCAAATAACCAATACACAAATACAAAGTGTTTCTATAATGATAATAGGCCACCTTTTGATTCCACTCATCTGTATATACATCAGCCCAACATTTTAAAATTCCAACCCTTTTCTGGTCTAAGTCACCAATAAAAGATACTGGGTTGTTGGTTTTTCCCCCTCACTTTACAGCTAAACCTTTCTTTATCAGTCATTGTTTCAAAGCAAAATATATTAACACATTTAACTTTTCCCTCAGGTAGCAACTGTTTCTTCACAGGCACATTTATTTTGCAGAATGCCTTCAATGAATTCACTGAGCCTTTAAAAAAATGAAGAAACAACAAAACCACATAGAAATGAATATTTGATGATTAATTTACTGTGCAGAATATCAGCTTGCCATGTTGAAATAACAATGGACAGTACTTTACAAACTTCTTTCATCTTAAACTGTGACAAGGAGCATTTTCTGCTTTCTTTTTATAAGAGATCTATCCCTGAATCTTTCCTGCCTCTGGGTTCATGAATTATTGTACCCCTTTCCATGAGAGAGAAATCATGCTCTTTCTAATGGTGGCAAACGTTTAGTCCAATTAATTAATGCGAGCTACAAGTCAGTGGAGACAATAGCCCAGAGAAGAGTTTGGAAATTTAAACCAGGATAAGAGACAATACAATTAGTTCACTATTTTACTTGCTAGTACTTTAGAAACACGTTGAAATATGCACTTTGTTTTTGCACATCAAAAAGTACACAATATCTCCAAGGCTCACTGATCAGATAAGAGATTCAAAAAAGAAGTTCCCACTTCATTTTACGGAGATGGTCTAAGAAACAATGATGTCTAAAGTTTTTTTTAAATCCAAATGGTAACACACACACACACACACACACACACACACACACACACACACCACATGACCTGTTCAGCTCAACAGAAGAAAACCAAAAGGAGATCAAGAAGACAGAAAATAAAGGTATAAAATGGTCAATACAATTACTATAGCTCAGTCTTAATGTTCAAACCAACACAAACATATCCAGCCACCTGTTCCATAACAGAAGGAACCTTGTCAGATAGTATCAGAAGAGGATAAGTAAAATAGCATCTCAGATCACTAATCAGTTTTCAGGAACTCCTGATTTACATGGCAAAACCCATAATTTACTGCTCCTTAATATGACTACAATCTCTAATGCAAGAAAGGGTTGCCTTAAATAGACTGAATGTAAAATTGGACTGCCCTGCCCCATGGACCAATACTAAATCTACTGAGAATATGTTTATGTTATAGCAAGGTATTTTTCATGTAACACTAGGAAAGAGAGTAGAAGTTGCATAGGGATGGTGGGCTCTTCCTTCTTGGATGTTTTCCAGCAGAAGATTAGAAACTACCAGTGGAGATACTCTACCTCTGGATTTCTTGCACTGAAAATTGGATATGCAAAATGGACTACAGTGTCTCTTCCAACCTGATGAGTCTATAATAAATGCAATGCCAGAGCCCCCATTTAATTTGTGCTAAGACTGGATTCAGCGTCAGTTTCACTTCGTTTCCCATATACTTTTATTTTTTAAATGCATATTCCATTTTTTTTTCATCTTAGGTTTGCAGAAATTGGTGTATTTTGGAAAATCTGAGAAATTAATATGAATTTCTTAGTAATCTGCACTACACGCATTCAACAGCTCAGCTGGTTCTCACATGTATTGCCCATGATTCTGTATTGCAGAGACCTAGTATAAAGGTTCTGCATGCATAACTATCCTATGTCTCCACTCTTATCTTGACAGTGAGATATCTTCAAAGCATTTTGATGATGAATCGAGAAAAAACAAATGTGTCAATCATGAACTCACAGACTGTAGATGGAAAATCTTCCACTACAGCTTGATTCTAACTACTTCTAGAGATGCACCAGATTCTGTAGTCTGCATATATGTAGTGTCTGATGAATCAGTGAGATGAGATGAGGGCTAGGTGTAGGGATGTCAAATGATATGGATACAAGTGGGCTATGTAATGTATGTGTAAGTATTTTATTTCTCACCTTTCTTCCAATATAGGATCCAGTGTGGCTCACACATATTGAAGATGGCCTTTAACATTTCTTTGAATGTTTGTAGCTATCTGTATAACTGGGAAAAGGCATGCCCTGGATATATGTCTAAGGATAGACATCTTCACTGACCTGCATCATCCTCTTCCTAGTAGAGAGACTAGGGCTCCATTGAAAAACATAGAGAATCCACTCAATTCAAAAACTTTAATGGTGCTGAATATATTTTATACATTGGACTCAGTGAACAGCTTTTTAAAGGTCTGGACTAAATCCTGGAGAAGATTTACCACCCACTCCACCCACTCCCATTGAAGTCCACACTATCTCTACCCCATATATGTATTAGACAGTATCCAGCAGACAGACTGGGCCTTCCCACACAGGTAAACTTGCTGCATTCTACTTGCCAATTTGTTTAGAGTCCTAATAAAGTGCAATTCTGGTCTTCTATCCTAATTTCCTCCCCCCCCTTCTTTTCTGCTGGAGGCACAACCACCATAACAGCTGTGTGTGTTTCAAATCCTTGATGCCTTGTGTTACATAAAGGACAGTTGTGTGTAAAAAAATTGACTTTTGGATCAGACCCATGGAAAGAGCTGAGACATATAGAAATGAATGGGACTGCTTCAAATGCCTGAAGTTACATAGTGAGAAGTACTCTGTGAGCAAGTATAATCCATATTCTTGCAACATAACAGTATTATAGATTGGTCACATTCAATAATATTTATCTTTGTAGGAAAAAATATATGAAAGTAAGATAATAATCTGAACATTAAATGGAAAGGGAATAATGATACTCCAGTATTATGAAATATCTGTAGTGAGAAATGTCTAAATCTAGAAGAATGTTGAATTTAAAATTCAGCATCAAACATCAAGACAAACATCATGATTTAATTTTGGTATTCGCACCTTCTGAAATAGCAAGCATCTGCGATGTTTAAGCAAGGTTATTTGTATAACTGCAAGAAGCAAATGTTGTATATGGCTTTAAAATACTATGTATACTACAATGCTGTGTGTGGCCTCTTTAGTTTATAAATATGGGTTATTATTAGGATTGTTGAGTCAGATCTGTTATCTCCTTTTGGGAAACCATTTTTGGTATGAGATTAACTCTCTATAGTGGTTGCTGCTTACTATTACCTATAATAAACATCATTAATTATCCTGTCAACCTGCCCTTTGTTTATCTGAAGGTCAAGATCATAGACTTTTGCCCCATTAGATTCAATATTTAACACTTCGGTTGATGTCCAACTCTAAAGAACATGGAAAAGGAAACTTGACACACAAAAGTAGGCAATATTTGTGCCAACTATTTTGAAAGAGCATATTAGCTGTTTAATTGATGACAAGATGTTCTCATTGTGTGTGTGCGTGTTTGTGCATGTGTGTGCACAAGGGGCAGGGAAGAGAGAGAGACATGTCAAAGGAATCCTTAGTTATAATCTAA
>NC_056525.1:179457986-179530486 GCF_019175285.1 Sceloporus undulatus
ACAGAGTATCTACTAATGCTGGGAAATGATCTAGCTTTCAGTGCCTGTGGTGATGTTAACTGATCAAGTATACCTCTAGAATATTTCAGGACAACAGACTTATAATACTTGGGATGGCTGAAAATGCATTTGGCATGTGTGTTTTTTTTAAAAAATAAGAAATTTTGAAATAATTTTCATATTTCTATTTCATCTCAATAAAATAGTTTTACAAAATGAATGTGGGGGGAAGCAGCATAGGGAAATTTGCTCTTGCCAGCTAAAGGCTTTGTTTACATAGCTCTCAAAAGGTTGATGTCGAATCTTGTGTATTCAACCATGTTTGTGGTTCTGAATTATGATTGCCAATGCACCAACTCATCTTTAAGAACTACACAGCAGACAGGTGCAACATGGTCATTTGCATACTGTGTGAGAACACCCATACTTTGAATTTTGCCAGTGAAGATGGTTGAGGATTTGGTTTCATAAGTCTTAGGCCATATATGTCAAGTCCATTTTCTCTCTTGCAGATCTGTTGTTCTGCACTGTTTCTGTGTGAATACTGTAATTTCAACAGAAAAAAACAACTCATATACATATTTTTGTATATTTTGTGTATTTCCACTATGCATTAGTGGATGAATGCTCCCACTGACTAAAGTAGGTTGTGTACATTTCAGAAATCTGCACAGTGTTTTGTGGATTTTTACAAAACAATAAATGGTATCTGCATAAATTTTCCATTTCTGTGTTTTTCTGTGGATTCTTGTTTTCTAACAGCTAGGCTACACTAACATTCTCAAAACTTTCAGGTTCACATAATATTTTTTTGAGTCTACATGGAGCTACCCTTGTGCCTAGTCCAGAAACTTCAACTAGTGCAAAATATGACAGCCAGGCTAGTCGCCAGAAAAACTAGGAGTGACCGAATAACACCTGTCCTAAAATCTCTTCACTGGCTTCCTATTAGTTTCTGGGCACAGTACAAGGTGTTGGTTATAACCTATTTGAGGGATTGCCTGCTCCCATATAATTCGCCCCTGCACACTCAGGTCCTCTGGGAGGAATCTATTGCAGCCTTTAAAAACCAGACTAACGGCTACCTCTCAGAGGACCTTCTCTGCAATTGCTCCCAAACTATGGAACGGCCTGCCGGACGAGATCCATCAAATTGCCAGTTTAGACAGCTTTAAAAAAACTGTCAAGGTGGATTTCTTCTGGCAGGCCTTTCCTGAATAAAAGTGCCCGGCCACAGAATGACTGGCCCTCACATCATGTATTAGCCCACCACTCTGCCCTCGTTATATATATATTTTCAATTCTGTTTTAATAGATATTTTAATTGTAACATGTTTAATCCTGTTTTAAGAGGGGGGCGGGAATTAGGACATAATGTAAATTGTGGATTTTAATGTGTTGTGAGCTGCTTTGATTGTCTCATTCACAGAAAAGCAGGATACAAATAAAAGTTTTATTTATTATTTATTTATTAGTTTATTTGCTATGACTTTTATTGAATTTTTCAAATTATATTACTAGTAATTGATTAACTTCCCAGCTTTGAAGATGGAAACAATGACAGAGAGGGTGATGTCCCTTCTGCCCTTCCCAGAGATACTCTGAGATACTCAAATATCAGATATGCACTGTGCCCCCTTCACCCCTTCTTTCTTCCATTTGATGTTACTTACTTAGATGATACAACCACTGGTGAAGTCACTGGTGAAACTCTGGCAAGGAAGGGCTAAGTTCAGAAGGGATATCTTCTTTGAGTGCTGCAAGTAACTACTGTATAACCTAGTTTCCTCAGGGACAATGACAATATTGAGGAGAAAATATTTTTCCCAGGAATATTTGCAGTCTTGTTCTATTCATAAATGGAAGGCAGTGTGAAAGGAACCAAAGAAATCTACCTTTCCTCATGATTTTCCCTAACATTTCTGGAACCTCATTGCTGGCTTTGCCAGCCAGGCAAGTGTAACTACAAGAAAGAAAAGAGAAGATTTCAGATTGGTAAAGTAATGGAGACATAGGTGTGCCTGTTAGGGAAGAGAGGGAGGCTGTATGCAGATTGTCTTGTGAAAAGGTAAAATAGCATATTTAAATGGCAATTCTCACAAACTGGGAGGAGCTAACTAAGCCTTCAGATGGATGGATTTATCAGTTTTCCTTTATCTATTTGATTTTTTTTCTAAAAACAAAAACAAATCCTTAGGCTCATTCTTTTCTGTGTATGAAGAATTGCATGAATATTGGTAGATTCTTATTTGAAATTATCCAAATGATGCTCTTCTCAAGCAGATGCCCAGGAGAAAGTCTATATATGCAACCTTACCTAGTATGGAAAAGAGTACACTGTCTGCCATATTGGTGTATTAAAGGATTAAGGACTCCCCCCAAAATTCTAATTCATCAGGAACATGGTTGAATACATAGGGATTCAAAGCCAGATTTTTTTTTTTTTTTAATATAAGAGTGAAGTACTCAAAGCCATGAGCTTGGATGGCCAAATCTCTGAGTCTCTGTTCTAGCACAAGTTCTTTTTTAAAAATCAAATATATATATATTGGTTGGGTATATGGAGAAAAATGAAAATTTGGGAAAGCTCTTCTTAAAAGAAAACCTATGTACCCATGTGCTGACAAGGAGCATTAAGTTAGCACAACCAAAGCCATTTTGTGAATGGTGCCCATGCAGTTCTATTGAAGAAATAAAATACTAAATCCAATAAAGACTGGAGATTATTTGGTTAGGAGTTTCCCAAGATTTTAAATTATTTCAAATTATTAAATTTAATTATAGATTTTTAATTATTCTTGTGATATCTAATGAACTAGTATTTATTTGCATACATGCAAATAATAGTAGACCCTTGAAATAACAACAAACTAATCAGATCCCTTATTCTTACTATACTGTGTAAACACTGCAAATACCTTCTTTCCCGTGACATTCTTGCAAACAAGCTTGTAAAATGTGGGCTAGACAAGGCAACTGTTACATGGATTCATAATTGGTTGACCGGCTGAACCCAAAGGGTGCTCAACAATGGCTCCTTTTCATCCTGGAGAGAAGTGACCAGTGGGGTCCCACAGAGCTCTGTCCTGGGGCCAGTGCTATTCAACATCTTTATCAATGACTTGGAGGACAGAATTGGGGTCATACTTATCAAATTTGTAGATGCTACCAAATTAGGAGGAATAGCTAATACTCCAGAAGACAGGATCAAAATTCAAAATGACCTGAATAGACTAGAAAGTTGGGCCAAAGCTAACAAAATGAAATTCAAACTGGAGATGTAAGGTACTGTACTTAGGGTGGAAAAGTGAAATGCACAGATATAGGATGGGAGACACCTGGCTGAATGAGACTACATGTGAAAGGGATCTAGGAGTCCAAGTAGACCACAAGTTGAATATGAGTCAACAGTGTGATGTGGCAGCTAAAAAGGCCAATGCAATTTTAGGCTGCATCAAAAAAAGTATAGTGTCTAGATCAAGAGAAGTAATAGTGCCACCTTATTCTGCTGTGGTCAGGCCCCACCTGGAATAATGGCCCATTCCACACAGGCAAAAAGTACTAGGGTTAGAAAGGGGTGTCCTTTCCGAACGCCCTAACCCTAGTACACACTTGGCGCGTACAAAATGGCAGCACCCGTGACGTAAGGGATGCCTAGCGTCCGTATGTTGCGCAGTGAAAATGAGCCATTGGCAACTTGCAACACCATTTCTGCGTCGCAAAAAGAAGTCACTTTTTGCCGCTTCTTTTTGCTGCATCCGGGAATCGCGCGGTTTGTCCACTGCGGTTCCCTGACTCAGCAACCAGCGGCGCCGACAGAGCGCCCTTTTTGGGCACTCTGTAAAGCACCATTGTTTCCAGTTCTGGGCACCACAATTTAAAAAGGATGTGGAGAAACTGGAGCATGTCCAAAGGAGAGCGACTAAAATGGTAAAGGGTCTGGAAACCATGCCCTATGACGAACGACTTAGGGAGCTGGGGATGTTCAGCCTGGAGAAGAGAAAATTAAGAGGTGATATGATAGCCCTTTTTAAATATTTGAAGGGATGTCATATCGAGGAGGGAACAAGCTTGTTTTCTGCTGCTCCAGAGAACAGGACCCAGAGCAATGAATGCAAACTACAGGAAAAGAGATTCCAGCTCAACATTAGGAGGAAGTTTCTGACAGTAAGGGCTGTTTAACAGTGGAACACACTCCCTCAGATTGTAGTGAGTCTCTTTCTTTGGAGGTCTTTAAACAGAGGCTGGATGGCCATCTGTCAGGGATGCTTTGACTGAGAGTTCCTGCATGGCAGGGGGTTGGACTGGATGGGCCTTGTGGTCTCTTTCAACTCTACGATTCTTTCCATAGAGCAGTGGTTCCCAACCTGTGGGTCGGGACCCCTTTGGGAGTCGAATAACCTTTTCATGGGGGTTGCCTAAGACCATTGGAAAACACCTATTTAATTACAGTTATGAAGTAGCAACAAAAATAATTTAATGGGTTTGGGTCACCACAGCATGAGGAACTGAATTAAAGGGTCGCAGCATTAAGAAGGTTGGGAATCACTGAGGCTGAGGGAGGAAAACCTATAAGAAATTATAAATTTCATGTTTTTAGTATACATGAGAACTGCAGTCCAGATACTCAGATGCCAGACAAACAGAAATCAATAGCTTCCAACCTGAGCATGAATTTTGTCAACTTCCAATTATTATCTTGCTGTGGGAAAGATCAAAGAATAATTGAGGTTCCTGGTCTTCATGTCACAGAATGAATAGACAATACCAATTGGGAAGAGACATAATTCCAGAAATAATGTTCTTTATCTGGCCACTTTTGATGAACAGAAGGTGGCTGTAAAACTCATGAAAGTACAAAGAAAGAAATTAATTTATTGACAAATTCTGCAGTAACACAACCCTATACATATGTACTCCCAGTCCAAAACACTTTGGAACTAAGTTCTGCATCATCACAATACAGCTTGTTTTCATACAAATCTCTTTTGAATTGGAATTGGACTGTTAGAAACATGATTCACTCATTCTTCTTCCAGGAAAGGAGTGTGCATCTACATATGTATTTAGCTGATAACTTACATCTTTTAAACATTTACTTCAAATTTTCATCTAAAAAGGTTGCTGGGGACTTACATAGTATCCATAAAAAATGAAGATAGTTCCTATCTGCAGCATTTCACTCCAAAGGATATGACACGAAAGGACATTTAATATGACTCATTCCACCCAGCACAAACAAATCCACTTGTAGGTTTGCAGCCAAAATTAATCCTAGTACATACAAAATCAAGGTTTTGTATTTCCCCCCTTTTACAAGTACCTTTGCCAAGAGCTACAATTCCCCAATTTCCTCCAGTCAGTGTGGCCCAAAACAGGTGGAAATTCTGCACACTCTAGATGTAGTTCAAGTATAACTCCTACCAGCCAAAGCCAGCATATCCAATACAGTGGAACACTGGGAATTGATTTTAGTAACTTCTGGAGGTCAATACAGTCCCTATCCATGCCATAAAAGAACTTCTAATTAAATGCTATATGTTGTCAGGTCACCCTTTACCTCAGCCTTTTTTGGCAGAATTTACACTTCACAAAGTGCATGCAAGAACATACTGGCAGCTCTTCCATGATATCCCAAAAAGGCACCAAACACTCACTGCTTCTTTCTCTCAGCTTCTCTTTCCTATTATAAGGGCAATTGCACTAACAAAAAAATCAGGAGCCAGAAGGTTTCAGTTTCTTGAAATCATCAAAACTTTTTTTTTTGGCTGCTTCAATACAATTAGGAAAGGTTTTCCTTTGAAGACGGTCCAGTTCAATATATAATTAAATGGGAATGTGTTTAAAATACAATAAAATGAATTCCCCACTTACTCAAAGAAAAAAGAAGTTTTATGGTGACTGAAACATGGGCACTCAACACAGACATAAAAGTGGAATTTAGAAGAAAATAGCTTTTGAATAAGTATGGAATGAATCACCCTCCGCCTAATATCTTTCTGTTGAAAATATACCATAAATCTGTAATCCTATGTTCGCTTACCAGAGAATAAGAGGCACTGCATGTACTGTAATAAGGCTCATCTATGTATAAGTCTGCACCACAGGCCAGATGTGTAATGAATTAATGAACTAATTGTCAACTAAATGGAAATTACAATCTGTTGGTCATATTCATCTTTAGAATGCCACATCCAGAACTAAAGTTGAATTTACACATTATAAAAAAGTGTGTCAAATAAAGTAGAGATTGGGAGCCTTTAGCCCTCCAGATGTTTCCCCAACAATTCCCATCAGTCCTACCAGCATGGTCAGTTGTGAGGTATTCTGGGAATTGTAATGACAAATATTTGAAGTAATCAATGGTTTCTCATCCCTGAAAAAATGTGGACAGGAATAATATATCTTACTAACCACCAGCATCTGATGAAGCAAGCACCAGCTGCTAAAATTCAAGGGACAACCAAAAATGTTCTATCAAATTTAGAGGAATCTACCATAATGTCCCAATGAGTTATGACATCGCCCCCCCCCCTACCTTTTGCATCTAAGAAGCCCCATATAGAAATTTGGTATTTTGACCTGGAACTAAGCACTAACACATTCTTTTTAATATTATGAAAATCACCAGCGCCTACTCTGAAACAGGCTTGCTTAGGATTGAAATCTTACCCATAGTTCATAAAGTGAGTGTTACATCACTGTAACTAGCTACTCTTCACTGTGACATATTAAAATAAATAGCCATGTTAGTCCTTATCAGAATACAAAGGGATATTTGGACACACATTTATACCAGTGAAGGCAAGGAGTGTGAATAGTAACATATGCAAAACATGTGGATATGATGATGGGGTAAAAATTCAATTTCAATTACTGTTGTAAAGAATAGTTATACTTGGGAGTCTGGATGAGTAGGTAAGCAAGTAGGGTTTTCCAATGTTTTAAAAGGTCTGGAAAAGATTAGTACTGTCTGGGGATGGAGCTGTGTGATAGAATCTGTCCCTGTGCATTTACATCCTGCACCTAACGCAGGAATAAAAGCCAGTGTGCTTTTGTGATGTTATTGCCTGAATAAATGGGTAGGCAGAGTTGGCATCTGATTTTATGACAATGTTATAAAAGTTCCTGTCTCTCCATGCATATTATGTGTCCTATAGGTGAATATGTAGGTGAGTAAAGGATTGCCATCAAAAGATCTGGAGACTGTTGGATTGTTATCCAGATTTGCTTGTAACCCTTGATGATGCATCTGAGTGTCTCAGCTGGAAGCTATATGTGACGTCGAATGGAGTTGTGCCATCTCCTATTTTCACTTTGTCCAGTAGCAGATTCGTCCTGGGTACAAGTCTTGCCTTGTTGATTTGTTTTTTCACTTCATTTGGCAGGCATTGTAGCTTGAAAAATGCTTGTTCCATGAGTTTGGCATCCCTCTCATGTGCGTCTGAGCACTTGTATCATACAACTTGACTGTAAACTATGGATTTGGTAGTGTGCTTAGTAAGGTGGTCTCCAAAAAGTGAACTTGTTATTTATATAGTTCCAGACTAAGAATGATGGTGGAGTGGAAATTGTTGAAATTCAGTTGGAATGTCTTGGGTGTTTCCTCTCCATATGTCCAAATAATACAGATAATATTTAGTGACCTCAGGTAAAGAAGAGGCTTCTGGGTGCAGGAGTTAAGGAAGTCTTGTTCCTGGTCAGCTGTGAATGTTGACATATTGTGGTGCTATGTGTGTGCCCATAGCAGTGCCATTAATCCTGTAGGTTATTTCCAAAACTGAAGTAGTTATGTCTTAATAAAAAGTGGCAGACCTTGTGGCCAGAATGTAATGACACTAAAATAATATCCCCAAACCTGGTGGCCTCCAAACAGATTAGTTGTGATCCATCCAGCTCATCCAGCTCATCTGTGATTGCTGGGATAATGGAAGTTGCAGTTCCAAGCATTTGAAGGGAACCAGGTTGCAAAAGGCTACAATGAATCTTTAGGGACACTATTGTGTATTTATTCTTCAATGTCTTTTTTTTTCCCCAGCCAAAAGCTGAGAGAATTGTCAAGCAGAACAGAAAAGAAGGTGCTCTAGCACTTTATTATGGCAACTGTAATGTGATAATAGAGTACAGTGACAAATTTCTAGAAGACATACTACTCAAGAGGGAGGGGCAGTTTTCAAGCTTTTGAAAGAAAGGTAATCTTCTAATTGCCGGCCTGTGATAACTGATGTCTAAATGAGTCAATGATCTAACACACTTATTTCAAATGGAATACTTCTGATGGAATCCATTCACACATGCTGTCATTATTCATCCAGTGCTGTTGAAACAAACAAAGGGATGTATGTGTGAACCAGCCTGGAGATCAAGCACTTGTTGGAAAAAATATATACATAATGCAGCATTATCAAGCAATAACAAATGAGGGAGCAAAAGTTTTGTGCACTCTTAACATTGGTTTTCTAGCAGAGTCATTTCAATCTTCTCAAGAGACTGAGGGAGTGATGATTTATAGTTAGTAAGCTTCAGTTTGGGAGGCCATAAGCACCTTCTTTGATCTAGACTTCTACAGATTTGTTTCCTATGTACTCGGTGAGTAATGAGTGATTTGCTATTGATTTGTCCACAGGCAGAAGAAAAGTGGATTGGTACTGTAAGTCCAAAGTGAATGGGAACTTCAGAAGCATGGTAAAAGAAAGGAAAAACACCAAGAGGGAAACATTTACAGCTTTTCTAATCTATTTCAACTCTTATCCTCAATCTCCTCTTCTCTGAGCAACATGATTTAAAGAAAGCTGTAAGAATTTCAAATGGCAAAGGCATGTGTGTAGGGCTCTCTTTTGTGCATTTTACATATCAATCAATGGAGGTCATCAATTAAAATAAGGATTCATCTATTAATAACACTGGCTTGTTTTGTGTTGTAATATTAAGCCCTACAGAAAAATGTTGCAATTTGTTTAGTGTAAAATTATCTTTTTATCCACAAATATAACAGAATATTTATGATTAAAATATCCATGTATTTACAATAATTTACAGTGGTACTTCATTGCTCTTCACAATAGTCCTGTATCTAAAGGCTGATTTCCAGTGGCTACATTTTAGCAGTAAGCAGAGTTAAGGGCACAGGCCAGAGCCAAGGACAATGTAGACATGGCTCTATAAATGAAGGCAGATATTCTTACTGATTTGGACATTTTTTCATCAAAAGGACAAAGCACAACCCAGTTTTATGAACTACTGAGGATTAAGCCCTAGTACAACAGCTTTTCTTCCTGCAAACAGATCAGTCATAGGCAGAGTACTTAAATACAGTATCCTTTTATCTCAAATCATTTATAAAAGATAATTACAGAAGAAGCTTGCAAGCCAAAAAGAAAGCCCCTGAGTCACATCAACTGAGGGAACAGAAAGTCCTCAATAGTTCCATAGCCCATGATTCCAGTTTTAAAGATTTGAAAAGAGGATTAACACCTGTTGCTTGGAGAAGGCTATATAAATTATTATTATTATTATTATTATTATTATTATTATTATTATTATTACCTTTATTTATAAAGCGCTGTAAATTTACACAGCGCTGTACATACAATCTTTTTAATTGGACGGTTCCCTGCCCTCAGGCTTACAATCTAACAAGACATGACACAAAAGGAGAAGGGAGTGGTGGTGGGGAAGGGACCTCTCTAGTAGCATAAATGCACACATACACATGCACAGGCACACAACTATTAAAAACAATGTTCTTAGAGGGTGTACAGACCAGCCATTAAGGCTGGCCTGGGGACGGAGTCGGAGCATGGTGTCCACATGACACATGCCCCAGTTCTGCCCACAGGCCGGTGTGACACTGCACGCCACACTACACGGAGGGCAGTGTCATGGTGGTCCTCTGGCACTGCATGATGCTACATGATGCAATGCCAAAGGAGTGCAGAAAAGCCACGGTGCCAGCGGCTATAGCGTCCTTTCCCCAGTGCAGAAAGGAGCCTTTTTCTGGGGCTCCTTTTTTGCACTGTGGAAAGGAGAGATTGGGCTCCACGGCGTGTGGTTGCTGCAGCCCCAAACTGGCTCTAAAAGGGCAGTCTGTACAGCCCCTTAGTAAGTAACTATAGCATTAAAATAACATAGTAGTATTCTGGCTGCATAATTAATACCTACTTTTGCATCAATATGAAATAGATGTCATTCTCCACCACATCTTTTGAAACTGATGGATTTAGGATCTTTGCCATTTGTCAGATAATCTGGATTCTGTCTGGGGTGCTGATATCACCCTTTGGCCACCTAGGTGTCCAATAGTGATTAAATCCAGACTGGCAAAGTTAACATCACACTCCACTTAAGCTTTCTTAACGACTGGAATCTCAGTGTACTTACATGGGATAATAAGCAGGCCCTTTGGTAATCTTTTATGCTATTTATAATCATAAATACACAAACATACACTCAATTTAGGAAGAAACACAGGCATGTCAATGTCTCAACTCACTGCTTGTCCATCTGTTTCATTACATTGTACTGAATGTAAATTTATTAATTTACAGTACATGGCAAGTAAAATATTACATTTTCATATGGACTGAATATCTCTCTGCATCTCTATAACAGGCATTTCTGCGCTAATCACGTAGAAAAACACTACCATATTAAACAATATAACATAACCATTTATCAGTTAAGAATACCATATCTTTTGTTGAGGAACTACACATCCTAAACAGACATCTATGAATATACAGGCCTCCAAGGGGTAATCTTCTTAAGCATTGTTAAATCTAACAGTATCCATAAGCATCTTAATGGGTATCTATCAAAACCATAATGGGACATATAACTATTTTAACATAGTCTGGATGTTTCTTACCAGTTCTGTTTTTCAGCATGTCTTTCCATGTGTCTGGGTAGCTTATAATTTATTAGGAACAACACAGCTGGTATGAACATCATTCTTCATATGCTGGAGAATAACCAATGCAGTCTGTTAGTTCGCTCTAACTTCATCTCTTTTATTCTCTCCTTATCCTCACCTAAACTATCAGCTGTCCAGTCAAACAATACAAACCAAAGGTGCAGACTATGATTCAATTATGACATCCAATCGAAACAAGGATCCTTAGCCAGGGCAGCACTTGTACAGTTGTCAGTCTTGTCTGCCTGTGTTTGCCAGCCTGCATCAGCCATTACACCTGTTAGAAGGTTACTAGTGTGCAAAGTGATCTTGTAGCACCTTTGAGACTAAGGGCCTGAACAGACCAGTGATAAAAGCCAGCCTCGGGGCAGAGTTGGAGTGTGGCATACCCTGACACTGCCCTGATGCTGCACCAAAAGGAGTGCCAGAAGGTGGCAAAAGTGCCCTTTCCGCTTTTTGCAGCTCCTTTTTGCATCATGGAAATGCCAGATTGGGGCCATGGCACATAGTTGTCACAGCCCTGATCCATCAGTGGAAGGGGCAGCTGCAGCCCCCCTCCCTTAGAGGCAGTCTATTCAGCCCCTATCTGCAAGAAAGAAACTGGTAGCATGAGCTTTCATAGACTTGATCCTACTTCCTCAGATACATATTAGGCATGCGATTAAAAGCTCATGCTATCAGCTTTTTTCTTTCAGTTAGTCTCAAGGGTGCTACAAGATACCTTTGCATACTGATTTCATTGCTATATCTTTGAAAAAAATACCACAGATCTGGGAGTGTGAAATTGGGTTTGTCCTATCCTAACTTCTCCCTTGCTGTGGAACAGCTGTTTGATGATATTCAAACAGAATATAGAAATAGCAAGTACATTTTTATACCACTTGTTGATGTATTAAATGGTTTACAAAGTGTAAACTAATTGCTCCCAATAAGCTGGGTACTCATTTTAGCAACCTATGGAAAGATGCCAGGCTGAGTTGGCCTGGAGCCCCTGGGTAATATTGAACTCACAACCTTATGGTTTGTGAGTGAGTAGCTGCAGTACAGGCATTTAACCATTGCACAAACCAGGACTCTATTTCACATTCAACTTGAAATAAAATTACACTGAATCCCAAAGGCTACATGTCTATAGATTTGGTTTGGAATCTTCTTCAGGAAGTTTTTGCCTTATCACTTCATTTGAGAACTTCTTGCTCTCTCTGTCAGCTCACTTCTTTAATTTTAACCTCTTACTGGCACTACACACACACACACACACACACAGAGAGAGAGAGAGAGAGAGAGAGAGAGAACTGTGGTGTGTTCATAGTTAAAATATTTAACCATTTCAGTGTCTTCAAAAAGGATTAGACAAATGCATTGTTGCTAGCTATTAATGGCTTCTAATCATAACAGTTATGTATGTATTTTCTCCAGGATTAGAGGCAACATATTTCTGAATAACAGAGGTATTCACTAGGAGGAGGATCCTACTGTGCTTTTGAAAATCTCTTCTCCTTGTGGGCCTTCCAGTGGTATGAGGTTGGTCACTGTAGGAAAAACAATGCTGAATTAGATAGACCTTTGGTTTCATCTAGGAGAAGTGAGAGGTTTCTTATCTTTTTATTCCACTTAAACACTGTTATTTCTTCTCTTCCTCTTTATTTTTTTTATTTGATCCTTTCTTCTGAAGAGAATTCATCAACATCTGGAGTGCTGAAGATCACTAGCACTGTCCTACATGTATCTCAAAGACATAAAATTCAAATGAAAAATAACCAAAACACCACACAAATAATGAACACTCAACCTGTAGTACTGACCTGAATATTTTCACAGTTGATTGTTCTCCAAGTGTAGCATTTTGAGACTAAAATATGAATATCAATCTGAGTACATATGAGGCTGATGTGGAACATGTCATCTAGTTCAAACAAATGGTTTTGATCAGCACGTTTTGGGCTTGAACTTGAGTATTATTGTTAAGACAAGAGTAAAGGTCCTAAAAATCATCACTAAAAAGCAGGGCTACCTAAAAGACAGTTAATTATGGTTACAGATATTTATGACCTCAGTATGTCTAAATAAAATGTAGGTTTTAAACTATTCCCCAAGTAAACCCAGTAATTTTAACTAGTCTATTTTTCTCTGTATTGAAAACCTGTAAAGAAAAACATACATAAGCACAATTTCTCTGACTACACGCAGCACTGCAAACAAAATTTCTAACTAGAAATAACACCTTGCAAACTAATAGCAGAGTCACCTTGACTCCAAAAAAGAGGCCTATATCTTCTGCATACATGTAGCCATAGAACAGGCAGATATGCATGTGCACTCAGAAATAATGGAGACCTTCAACCTACCATAGGGTTTTGATGTAAAATGTTTTGTACATCTGTAAACAAGCTGACCTTTCAAAATGAACACTCATGAATGGGAATTTTCAAGTCATTCTTACTTGTATTCTTGGGTCTTATATGACATGGATTTCAATTGGACCTAGAAGGAAGCATAGAACCCAAGAGCCTTGAAAATGAATGCTTATCCAGCAAAACAATACAGTGGGATAATCACCAGTTAATTGAAACATGGATGTTCACTTTTGATGTCTGACTTTCTATTTTCTTTAAAAGAAAATCTTTATGAATTTATATGGCTTGCACTTATGCTGTTCTCCGAGAGTTCAAAAACAGCTGTTCTACTGCAGTGGACTTTGACTGGGTAGATTGCAATGCTCAATAATCAGTTGCAGCTCAGGGTTAAGTGATGGAATTCATTTAAATGCCCCAGAAGTAATCATCCACAAAGAGTACATTATTTCTCTTTTATGAATTTTCAAACCTAATACTGATGGGTGGCATGCAATTAAACCTGATCAATATGTAATTTAGGTGGGCTGACATGTTTTCAAATTCTCAGAATATAGATTCTTTCAATATTGCAAGAGCTTAGTGAAATACTTAGCCTTTATAAAACAGACTGGGCATTTTAGTACAGTACAAACAACAAGCAAGATGTGTTTGTTGGCAAGATAAATGGAGCCCTACTTGAACTAATAACCCCACAAGTTCCAACTTCCTTAATCCTATTATTTCAAAATCAAAATCTTTTATGAACAGGTTAGTTAACACATTGTTGGAAAATCATATCTGCATGAGTAGGGACAGGTCTAAATATCTGATTCACTTTGGCAAAGACATTTAAAAATATTAATAACAATATCAAACAGCATTCGTGATGCTAGCATACAGTTGTGTTTTCCTAAATATGCATTCCAAAATCAAAGATAGATCAGGAAGATCAGGGAGGGAGGGAGGGAGGGGAGGGAAAAGAGTTGGATATCTATAAACATCTTTTGTGTTAAGCTAATAAACAAGGAGAACTACATTGTACTGTGACCCTAGAGGTCATGGGTGAAAGTCTCTAGGATTGCTAATTAGCCTGCTGTCACCCAAAAAGTAAGAATTACGTTTGCATTTCTATGATGTGACATGGCTCAATTTTGAATTTTATGCCTGAAGGTTCCAGCCCATCCTCTTCTTAACTTCTGAAAGTTTTGTTAACAGATTTATGCTAAAACCAGGCTAAAAGAAAAGAAAATTCCACCAGCTGCATAGGAGAGAAAGAAAGCAAACAGTAGGAGGGCTAGAACAATTAAGGGACAGGGAGACAGGGATGAACAGATACAGTACATATATCTAGTCTCCTTCCAAGGATTTTCTTCTTTTCTAGTGTCTGTTCTGTGCCAGTTCCACACAGATTTCATTCTGGTTTTTCAACTGAAAAAAGTGTACATATATTAAACACATGTTTCAAATGATGCCATTTTTTGGTAATGTAATGCTTAAAGTTTCAGTAATGCTTGAAATTCTATAAATTGCTGATATTCCAAACAATTTCTTTTTCATCTGACCATCTCTTGTTTCTCAATTAGGCTGGGGTCAGAGATTTGCAGGCTGGAACTTGTGACCAAAGAACTTGTGTGTTTTTCTTCCTGTCCAGGTTTCAGGTCCCAAATCCAGCTTTGTGTATCACCTGAGTGATGTGATAGGGCTAGTTTACACAGTTACATAGAGGATATTTTAGTGCTAGTTTACACATTTGAAAAACTCCTCATTACAAGTGAATAGAAAGTGATCTGGCCACACACAATTCTCAGGAGTTCAAACTCCCCCCACCCCAAAAAAAGAACTCCTTAAACTCAATGGAAAAAGGCTTTGTGGTTTTTACTGGAGCATCCATTGAAATCCACAGAAATGCACATTGTCACATGTGTAGCCATCTGTTTCACATGCATTCAGATGGCTGTGTATTTTTGGCAGAGGGAGGATTAATAGATCTGATATGATACAAATTTGCACAGAAAACTGAAGACAATTAACCATGTATATGGATCTGTGAAAATGGATAATTAGAAAAGGCACTGATGATAGGAAAGTAGAAGCCAGTAAAAAGAGAGGAAAACCACATGCCAAATGGTTGATCAGGGATGACACAGCCCAACCTGCAGGACCTGAGCAGAGAGGCTGAGGAGAGGGAGTGTTGGAGATGTCTCATCCATAGGCATGCCATGAGTTGGTCGACTTCAGGGCTATAAAGAACAACAATCTGCATTGCACAATTAGAACATTTTAATACCACTTTAACTACCATGGCTCCATCCTATGAAATCCTGAAATTTGATTTGTGCTTTTGTTTTTTACTTTCTTTAATTAATTTGAGTCTGTCTCAAAAGAGATAAAAATAAGAAGGGGGCATAGAAAGGATAAAGTGCATTTCTAGGGGTGGGGAGGACATGGAAGGGAACAATTAAGAATTGCTCATTCAAATAACTACAGAAGTTTAGTTAGGAAGGGTGATAAATGGAGGACAAGAAACTAGTCCATTTGCCCTCCCACTAACCCTTTTCTGTCTCCTGTTGTTTCCACACAAACATCACCATACCAATGGAAAAGTGTGTGTTGAGAAAACTCAGCAAAGGAACACATGGGGCTGTCCAACAACACTTTGCCAACCCTACATAACAGTGAATCCAATTGTTAAAGTCCACTAAAGCAGACTCACTGAATCAAATGGTCACCATAAATCTAAGGGTATATCTACCATGTAGAAATAATGCAGTTTAACATCACTTTAAATGCTGTAGCTGGAATTTTATGGAATCCTGGAATTTGTAGTATTGCAAAGTTTTTAGCCTTCTCTGCTAGAGTGTTGGTGCCACACAAAACTACAAATCTCAAGATTTTGTAGGAGGAAGACATGGCAATTAAAGTGGTGTCAAATTGCATGACCTCTACAGAGTAGATGCATCCTAAGATGACTTGAGAATATATAACAGGGAAAAATTCTGGGGAAGTCTCTTTTGGGCTGTGTAGACTGCCCTGAAACAGCCCCTTTTGTAGCCAGATTGGGGCCATGGCAACCACACACCGTGGCCGCTATCTGGCCTTTGCAGGCTCCTTTTTGTGCCATGAAAAGAGTGCCATAGTGGGGTACTGTGGCTTTATGGTGCTCCTTTTGTGCTGCGTCATATGGACACAGCGCCAGAGGGGCACTGTGATGCTGTGCACCGTGTGGTGCAGCACATGGTGTCACGCTGCCCTGGGGACAGAGCCAGGGCATGCATCGTGTAGACACTAAGCCCTGAATCTGCCCCCAACCCAATGAAAGATGCCAGTGTGCACAGCCCCTTAGACATTTTTTAGAATATTTCCACTGAAACAAACAAACAAACAAACACAGTTATCATAAAAGTAATCACTATTTCACTGGACATTTTCTCTGCCACTTTCTCTGGAAATAATAGAAGTTTGGGAAGGGAATTTAATTCATTTGAAAATTAGACTAGTGCTTCACTTAGGTCTATAACTGAATCAACAATTAAAGAAGGTATTCTGCAAAGTTTTACTCATTTATTTTCTGCTTTATACCTCTACCTTACTACCCATAGGACACAAGGTCCAAAGAATTATGTAGCACTCCACCTATTTTGGTGCAATATGTTCCATTCATAAAATGTGAAGGCAGTATTCTGGGGCATGTCATTTCAAAATGCCTGGAGTGATATCAAAGGAGAGACTTTCTTTGAGCTATTTGCTGGTCACTGGGACAGAAATGACAAAGGATTCTGTCCATTAGTTTTTCAATACAGTGTTCAATACTAGTAGGAAATTGATGGTATAACTGTGGCATCACATCGGGGAAACTTATGATGCGGACAATAGCACTTCCAATAAAAGGGCTTTTGATTTTCTGTGTGTCAAACGGTTTTAATATTAGGGCATTTCTAGGTCAATGAAGGGCTAATGTAGCATCATAAATCATATCTAAACAAGAGCCCTAAGTAGTATTTGGCTAAGGTAAAAAAAAGCATTAAGAGAAATAAGATAAAGGTAGGTTTTTAAAGCAGTATGGGAGCTGCATTTATTTCACTGCCCCCAATCCCGACATTGACATAGCTGGCTAAGAAGAGTGAATAATAGGTGAATTAGAAATTAATGATTCCTCTGCTATGTAAATGGCAATTAAAGGACACGTCATGCTGCAGGCTCTGTCCTAACACTCTTCTCCATTTGTTTAGACTGAAATTCATAGGGCATGCTAATGCAGGGAAAGGATCCACACTCAGTCTTTATTGAAATTGCAAAACCTGGGCACACTGAAGCATCAAGTACACTTTAAAGCCATGTTGATGATTTCTTGTTCATAAAAGAACTTTCCTGTATAAAATAATATGTTGTGAGTGTCTAATCCTCATGGTATGAATAAATAATGATGGCACAACCCAGCCGCAAAGAAATGCATTATACCTTCAAAATAACAGCCCTGAAACTCAATAATTTACATTGATTTTTATCCTACACATCAGAGTGTTACTCTTAACAAAGCAACATGGACATTATTGTGTTAGTTCTTTCCCTGTTCCTTGAAATATTTGGGGATGAACTGTTTTCCTTTCTTTTCATTGTGATGTTTAGAAGTCATCAAAAAATTCCTTTTACCTCTAGTGCATGCAAATGCAATTAAGAAAAGATGACAAATTCAATAAGATTTAATGAGGAACAGGAAAGATGCCAATGAAAGGCATCATTTTCTCCCTTTATGGTGTTGTTAGCTTTCAGTAAATGGTGTGCACTGACTGCAGGGCTCACTTCAGACCACAGTTCAGAACTGCCCAATTCAGATCAGATCTATTCATAGGATGCTCATAGGATTCTAGGGTTTGTTTTGTTTGATTATTTTGTATTGTATTAACCTCTGTTGTTACCTGCCTTGATCCCAAAAAGGGAAGAGGCAGGATATAAATAAATACGTTGTTGTTGTTGTTGTTGTTGTTGTTGTTATTATGCTCAATTTACTTTATATCTGAATCCCAATCAGAGTTGAACAGTCACACACGACTTATCTTGCCTATTTCCCAATGGGATACATGTACCTTTAATGGTCAATGACAGATCTTACCACGTTCTTCCAGGGCCAGGCGTATGCAGCCCGTATGCAGCCGGGCTTATCCCATGGCTTTTCAAGGCAAATCCATGTCTGTGACCTCTCTAATAGAGTCCATCCATCTGGCATGTGGTCTTCCTCTTTCTACTATTCTCCACCTTTCCTAACATACTGTCTTTTCTAATGAATTGTGCCTTCTCATGATATCTTCAAAGTACAACAGCCTCAATTTGATCATCTTAGCTTCTAGGGGTATTTCAGGCTTGATCTGTTCAAGACCCACTTGTTTGTCTTTGTGGCTGACCATGCAGCCTGTCCATACTCAGCTGTCCATCCTCCGCACTCTTCTCCAGCAGCACATCTCAAATGAGTTTATTTACTTCTTATCTACTTTCTTCACTGTCCAGCTTTCACATCCATATATAATGATGGAGAATACCATGGTTTGGATGGTAGTGCTCAATTATATATAATATAATAAAGTTAACAGTTGATAACATTTCTCTTCCCTGTACTTCCATTATATGGAGAGTCTGATATATATATATATATATATATATATTTAAATATATATATATATATATATATATATATTCTGAAGAAACACTGTCTTTCGTTGCATCTACACTGTAGAAATAATGCACCACTTTAGCACCTTCCTATTTAATAGTGGGATTTATAGTTTTACAAAATCTTTAACTTTCTCTGCAAAGAATGCTGGTGCTTTACTAAATAAAAATTCCTTCATTGCCAAGCAGGGCTGCTGCCTACCTCCTGCTGCATCCCCCCTCTCCCTGCCCTCTCCCTGCTGCTTTCCCCAGAAAAGATATGGTGAGGGCAAGAGAAGGTGAGCCCTCCTCTCTCTTTACCAGAGGGGAAAGGTGCAGCAGGGTAACGGCAGACTGCCAAGCGGGCAGTGCCACATTCTAGGCCTCTTCATCCAGCACCAGTGGCATCCACCTTGCAGTGGAGAAATGGAAAGGAGCAGCAGCTGCTGGCCAGGTTGGCTGAATGTATTCAAAATGCCTTCAAGGTATGCAGAGTTTAATCCTGGATTTATTCACATTGGTTATTCACACTGCCAATGATGCAAATCTTTTTAAAAGCTCTGAAAAAATTCATCCTGGTTTATTTTCACCATCTAAATAACCCCTATGTCTCCCTCTCTTTTTGCACCCTGGAAAGGCCGGATCAGGGCCACAGCATGAGGTTGCCGCAGCCCCAATCCATCTGAAGAAGGGGTGGCTCCGTGCCGCTCCTCCAGGGCTGTATGTACAGGCCCTTAGAACAGTTCTGAATGTCTGCTAGGATGCATGCCCGGAGGAACAACATGATGTCACACACCATGTGGAGCAGCGCACGGCTTCAGGGCAGGGCGGAGTTGGCCATGCATCATGTGGACGCAACACCCCAACTCCACCCCCAGACCGGTATTTAAGGCTGGTCTGTACAGGGCCTTTGGCCCAAAACACACTGCAGAAATAATCCAGTTTGAGACTGCTAAAACTGTTCTCGCTCAGTGTTAGGAAACCCTGGGAATTGTAGTTTATTGTGGCATCATTGCTCTCTAATAGAGAAGGCTAAATGTCTTGCAGATCTACAGTTCCTAGGATTCCCTAGCACTGAGCCAGGGAGTTAAAGAAATCTCACACTGGATTATTTCTGCAGTGTTTTTTGGACCTCAGTCTACTTTGAAGGAGTAATTTTGATTTATCCACATTTGCAGCACACACGAGAGAGAGGGGGGGGGGGAGGGGGGTGTTCTGAAAACTGAGAATCTGATAAAAGCTGTTGTTAAACACAAAAGATTCAACGCTTTCTCTAATAAAGCTAAAATGCATTAAGTAATGTGATATATAAGCAAAACTGCAATCCTGATTTACAAGATGTGGATGTTATAGTCAGATGAGTGTAAAAAAATATTGTTTGGAACAAAGTAAAGTTAGATACATTTGTCATTTAAAATCTGCAAATTCCTGCAATATTCTGTGCTAGCTTGTGAAACAAATGGGCTTCTGGGAGCAAAAGCTGCATTGACAAACCCAGCAAAGAGCAATTTTCTGTCATTTAATGAAGGATGGAGTGAGGCCTTGATAAAGTACTCGCTCATTACAAGTGTGTGTGTGTGTCAGTATCTGTGTGAGACAGGAGGAGAAACTGTGTGAGTGTGTTGATGAAAGGATAATCTTGCTGTTTAAATGTTCCTGGACAAGTTAGCTAAACAAAACCTTTATTTTTTATTGCATTTTTCTTTAGTCATGTTTATCCAAATGACACTGTGAGAATGAGAGCATTTCTATCTCTTCTCTTCCCTAACATCCTTCTACAATGTTCAGAATTTATGCCTGGGCCTGTTGCACCTTTTTTCTAGATGTTTTCAATAAGTTCAGATGAAAAATCCTAGGGCCTTTTCACACCACACAATTATAGCACTCTGATGCCATTTTAATGACCATGGCAACATTGTATGGAATTCTGGAGATTGTAGTTCAGGGAGGCAGTAGAGTTCACTGACTGAAAAGTCTAAATTACCCTCTCTAAACTGCAGATTCCAGAATTTTGTAGGATGCAAATGTGGAATCATGTAGTGTGAAGGGGGGCCTTGAAGTATACCAACATTTTGTTGTTGTTAGCAGCCCTCAACCCAGTTCCGACTCATGGCAATCCTGTGGATGAGACATCTCCAAGAATCCCTATTCTCTACTGCAGTATCCAGATCCTGAAAGTCCTTGCCCATAATCCCCCTAATTAAGTCTATCAACCTGGTTTGTGGTCTTCCTCTCTTTCTTCTACCCCCTACCTAGCACCAGCCTTGGTCTGATCTGTTCAAGAACCCATTTATTTGTCTTCTTGGCTGTCCATAGTATCCTAAGTACTCTTCTCCAGCACCACATCTCAAATGAGTTGATTTTATTTCTGTCTGCTTACTTCACTGTCCAGCTCTCACATCTGTAAATGGTGATTGGGAATACCCAATGAATACCCTGTATGTCTTTGCTCTTCAGTATCTTTTCCAGTTCTTTCATAGCTGTCCTTTCCATGCCTAGTCTTCTTCTTATTTCTTGATTATAGTCTCCATTCTGGTCAATGTTTTATTCTAGATATGGGAATTCTTTAACTATTTCCATTTCCTCATTGACTAGACTCAATTTGTGTATTTCTTCTATGGTCATTTTTTTTTTAAGTTCAGCATCAGAATTGCCTTTACACTTTCATCTTTGAGCTTCCTTATTAGCTGTTCCAATTTCTTAATGTCTTCTGCTAATATTATGGTGTCGTCCTCATATCTTAGATTGTTAATATTGCTTCCCACTGTCTTAACTCCTTCTTTTTCTGATTCCAGTTCTATTTTTCTTATGATGTTTTAAGCATATAAGTTAAACAAGTAGGGTGATAGGATAGGGTGATAGCCTGGCTCCTTTGCCTATTGAGAACCACTCAGTTTTCCCAAATTCTGTTCTGACAGTGGCCTCCTGTCCTTGGAACTGATTCCTCATCAGGACTATCAGATGTAGTGGCACCCCCATGTCTGACTGCATTCCATAATTTTTTGTGATCTATACAATCAAATGCTTTGCTGTAGTCTATGAAACATGTGCTGATTCTTCTTTCAAATTCTTTGGTGTGCTCCATTAGCCATTGTCTACTGGCAATGTGGTCCCTAGTGTCCCTTCCTTTTCTGAATTCTGCTTGCACACCTGGAATTTCTCTGTATGTATGGTTGAAGTCTGTACTGCGGAATTTTGAGCACTATTTTGCTTGCATTTGAGATTAGTGCTATTGTCCTATAGCTGCTACAGTCTTTTGTATTTCCTTTCCTGTGTGTATGTGTGTGTGTATATATATATATATATATATATATATATATATATATATATATATCAAAAATTTCCAGTCTATTGGCCATCTCTTTGTGTTCCATATTTGTTGGCATATTTCAGTTAGCACTAAAATTGCATCTGTCTGTGGGCAGTGCAGCAATTCAACTGGGATATCATCTGTTACTGGCAATTAATTTTTTCCCAATTTCCTTTATTGCAGATTCCAATTCACATTTTAGAATTTGGGGTTCATCTTCACATGGCCCCTCATCCCAAATGCCATTCATTCCTTCATCTCTTTTGTATAAATCTTCTGTGTATTGCCTCCAGCATCTTTTTATTTCTGCTTGCTCCTGTATTATGTTCTTTTTCTCTCTCCATAGAACATCCCTGTCCTTGGTTTGCACCTGGCTTTAATTTCTTGGATTTTCTGATAGAGGTCTCTCGTTCTTCCCTTTTTGTTGTTGCATGCATTGTCATTGTAGTATTTCTCCTCATCCCTGCATGTCAAATTTTGCATAGTTGTGTTCATAATTCTGGTTTTGTTCCTATCTCCCTTTGCTTTTGGTTTTCTTCTTTCTTTTATTGCCTGAAGTGTTTCATCTGTCATCCATTGGTTAGTGTTTTCTTGCATTCATCTTATTTATGTCTTTGACTTCTGTCCACAGTTCTTTGGGTTCCCGGATGATTATACTCAATAGCTTTATATTATACACAGTAATTCAAATGCTCAGCTGTATAATGAAAACCCACATTTGGGGAGATGAATTAAGTGACAGATGGAATCTGGAAGCCTCATTGAGATAACCTTTATAGTACAATTTAATAATAATAATAATAATAATAATAATAATTTATTATTTCTAACTCCCTACAGATTGAGGTGGGATCACAACAAAATCACATACAATCATACAAGTATCAAACATTAAAATTATCTTAAAATAAGCCTTGTATAACATAATAATACAGTGTAATACAATACAATTTAAAACAATACACTTGCTGAACCAGAGTTAGAATTCAGATTCATCTCTTACATAGTCGGGAGTAGAGAGGATGAGCATGTTGCTCAAATCAGCTCTGATGGGAAAGCCCGCCAGAATCCATGTTAATGGCTTTTTTAAAAGCATCTAAGGTGGTGATATAATGGATTTCCTCTGGCAGGTCATTCCAGAGTTTAGGAGTAATCGAGGTGAAAGATCTTTGGGAAGTAGATGTTAGTCTAGATTTTTTGGTATCTGTAATAAAGACTTCCCAGGTGTTCTGAGAGTGCAGGGCAGACTATATGGGGAGAGGCGTTCCTGCAGGTAACCTGGGCCCAAGCCATGTAGGGCTTTAAAGATAATAACCAACACCTTGTACTGCTTCTAGAAGCTAATCGGCAGCCAGTGAAGATTTTTTAATACAGGTGTTATATGGTCAGTCCTAGAAATACAGGTGACCAATCTGGCTGCCATATTTTGAATCAATTGAAGCTTCCAAACTTGGCATAATGGTAGCTGCATGTAGACTGCATTGCAGAAATCAATGGTTGAGAGCTGTGGGGAGTCCTTGATTTTTTAAAATTTCCTAATATAAAAAAAAGGTGAAGAATATGCACACCGTTTCTCATCCTTGATGACAAAGTTTATATTGACACATTTTGACACCCTGCTGAGACATGGACCAACTTATTGAAGAATTATCACACTTTGGATCTATTTTTCAAAAAGATTAGTTTGCGAAGCAAAATTGGTGGTGGGGGACCCATATAAAAAGACAATTTTGGAACAGAAATCCAACTGCTGCTCTCAACTAGAGCAGACCTGTTGATTCAATTGGTAAATGGCAGGTCAACAAGTGTATAAATTGATTCTGTAAATCTACTCTAGTTGTAACTAATAATTTGATTTAATTCTCACTATTTGCAGTGTTTCTAGCACAATCTTTTCTAGCTACTTTAAATATCTGAAAACCATTCCACACTTCTGTTCCTATTCCCTTCTTCTTGAGTAGCTATGTGGAATAGTTTGGGGTTTTTTAATGGAAAATTGATTACTATTACTTACTATTTAGTTTGATTTTCATGAGTCTGGAACATATATTCACATGTATTCTTTTGAAACAGCCTGTGCAAACTGAATGCTCCTCCGTTCTAACTGTTTGCATTTTGATACCTCTATTTGAAAGCAAAATTCCTGAAAATCCCATTCCAGTTGGGAGCAAAATATACAGCAGGAAGTGATAAATTCCAGAGACCTGAAGGCAAAGATCTTATAACTGTCCAACTTTTTTTTAACTCAGAGACCACAAGGTCATAATTTACAATTCTTTTGCTTCCCACAGCTTGCTTAATATCTTACTGAACCCTAAACAACCAGGAAGTGAACAGAAGCCAGTTCCATGTTTTGAGCAAAAACAAACAAACAAACAAAAGCACAAGGCCTAAAAGAGCCCAGAGGGCTTACAAAACATTCTAAAATTGACCTGCATGTCCTCTAAGGAATATAAGGGGCCATTTAATCTCATTTTTGTAAAAGAATTAAGGATGCCAAACACATGTGGAGTGCCAGGGTTGCTAGAGTGAAAACATGAGTGGGCTTCTATACCTTTAATGGTTGTGACACAGAGGCAATTTTAACAAGTATTATTTTCACACAATCAGGTTGCTCATCACCTGTTAGTGTGAAACTCACTGGGGAAAAAATCTCTTCTACATACGGTTACTGGAAGGATGTGATTCAATGATGTGAATAACAAACCCGGAGGTTATTCATATCATTCTAGTCAAAAACAACAGCAACAACAAATACGTGAGAATGTGGCCTCAGACTCTATCAAAGAGACACAGACTTTCTCCCTTTGCATTTCAGATTCAATCTCTATTTTCATATGAGTGTGAACACAGAGCTCATACCAATGACAATGTTCAAAACTGCAATGTTAACGAGGGTCTGATAAAGGCATTTTGATTTTGCAATAATGTATCATATTTAACTGTTAGCTCTCCATAGCCACTGATTCTGCATGCTCAGATTCAACCACCCACAGTTTAGAAATACTTTTTTAAAATTAAATTCCAAAAAGCAAACTTTGATTTTGCTGTTTTAAATAAGGGCACAATTTTACTATGCCATTCTATATAATGGGACCTGAGCATCCAAGGATTTTGGTATCCCCAAGGGATCCTGGAACCTCTCCCCAGTGGACACCATGGGCCTACTGTATTGTTAAAAATGCTGCATGTGTAGATGCCCAGAAAATTGTATTTATTCATTTAGTGGGGCTTTGTCTTTCTCAGGCTTTCTTAAATTCAATACATAAATTTCAATGGTTCTCTTAAAACTGTAATTTTGTGTGCTCTTTCCTATTAATTATGGTCACCATTTTACCTGACTACATCCTAATGCTGTACGGCCATATGTCTTCCAGGTTTCCTCTGAGAAATGTTGGAATACATGAGTCACACATTCCACAGTTAGAGTCCCACAGCTAAGAAGACCCTTTCATATGTCTCCATATAATGTTTTGTATCAAGTGATGGGACAAAGGTGAGGGTGCTTCCAGCAGATCTCATTGCTTAACTGCATTATTTTTTAATCCTGTCTATGGCCCAGTACAGATGGCATGACAGCACCATGCTGGGGCCAAAAGTAGGGCTGGAGATCGAGCAGCAACCGCATATTCCCCAGCCCTACTACGTATGGAGGGTGCCATTTTGGGATGGTGACAATGCCATCACATGCTTGCCGCATCCAAATGGACCAGAGTGCACCTGATGTTATCATGCCACTGGATTGCGCTTAGGACGCCCTATTTGTGGTGTGAGAAGGAGCTCCAAAATGGAGCTCCTTTTGGGAAGATGCCTCATTCCCGTGGCAACTAGATTGCCGTGGGAATGAAGCCAGGGAGAAAGGGGCCAAACCAGGGAGAAAGGGGCTGCATCTGAAGCCCTACGGACACCCCTTTCCAGGTGATGGAGAAGCGGCATTTTGCCGCTTCCCCATGGCCTAGAAAAGTGCCAGGTTGGAGCTGCAGGGGCTGCCGGTGAGGCTGCCCTGCCTCCAACCCGGCAAGAAAAGGGGCGGCTGTGGACCGCCCCTTTTCTGTAATTTGTACCCCTCCTATATGTACTTATTTTATTCTTTCCTTTATTACACTTTTCCTCTTCCTCCCCGTCTAGTACTTTCATTAGCACAAAAGGCTGAAAACCAGACAATCTGTGCTCTAAAATGTGTATATTCTTACTTTGCAATTTACATTATCAAGGATGATACTGTTCAGGTTTAAAGAAGATCTGGAGAGGAGGAATGTAAAACACATCTGCCTCAGGAACCCTTGATGTAACATATGAAGCATAACTTATCTGAAGATACTATTGGCATTATGGGCAAAATCTCCCATTAGTGCCATAAGGGACCTCCCCACCCCCCACATCAAATAGGAAAGAGGAGAAAGAGAAAGTTTGCAGCTAGTGCAAAGAATACATTATCCAATGTGTGAAGAATGTTTCAATTCCTGCAAGGTAAAATTATCCGATGAGCACCATGAGTTGCTTAATACACTACTGTACAGTATCCGAATTGACTGCTTTTAAAATAAACTGCTTTGAAAGAGATAAACATACTTAAATTCCAGGATTCAATTGGACAGAAGTGTGTATTTGTGTGTAAATATCCCCCCATTGTCATTCTGCCTATTTAAATAATAGCTTGGAATATATAACATATAACATCTTACATTGCTTTGAAAAGCCCAGGTTGTGTTAAGCAGCCTTTTGCTAGCTGTCACAGATGAGGCCAATAAGCACATCCTGGCTTAACACACATCAAGGGTTGCTAAGGATACACCATCAAGGGACAAGGGTCAGGAGTCAAACTGACCAATATTGAGTAAATTACATTGGTTCAAATGATTCCCCCTGAGCTAGTAATGATATGGCATGCACATAGTTTTGGTCTAAAGATTAATAAATACTCCCTTTGAAGGCTCAAGAGGACACAAAGCATGTAAAATTGTATGGTGGAAATAAACCATTGGTTTATGACAGTAGTGTGTGTGTGTGTGTGTGTGTGTGCGCGCGCGCACGTGCGAAAATATAGATATATATAGGGGGAGGAGAGAGAGAGAGAGAGACAGAGAGAGAGATGGTGTGGAGATGTATCTAGCCATCATTATTTTTTCCACAAGACAGCAATAAGAGAGTAAAAGAATTCAATAGCTGCTTACCTTTAATGAGAAAAAAAGTATATAGTCAGGACAGCAGTCAAAGCAGCTCTGCAATAGCACAGTGATTGTGTATTTTCTAAAAGTCATTCATTTCCAGAGATAAAATATTTATAATTTTGGACAATGTGGTAAATGTGCATAGGATGCAACAAGCAGATATATTTTCTGTCTTGGAAAGCTATAGTCCAATAACAATGTTTGGTTTGCAAAACAAATTATTTTGAAACTGTGGTAGACTACCCAGATCAACAAAAAGAATTTCTGTATTTTTCTCCACTACTGAGTTTTCCATAGCTGCAGAGACTTACGTTAGAACAGCATTTCTCAATGTGGCGCTCTCCAGAGTTGTCAGAATGTAACTCCCATCATCTTGATAGGCCTCATAGGCCAACATATTTAGATGGTGCCAAGTTGCATGAGGGTTACAGTATATAGGATGAAACATGGACCTAAAATATCAAACAAGATGTTGAACTCTTGTTTGTTCATTTGAATGAATTTGTACAATTATTTCTAGAGTCTGTATTGATATGAATGAATACTGCAAGGAAACTGTGGCCTCTTGAAGTCTGTATCTATAGAAACGATGAAAAGTGACTATGGCCCAATACATACCATCAATAAGCGGAGTACCAGAGCCAATATTAGGGTTAGGGACCGCGCGGCAACCGCACGGCCCCTAACTTTAGTACGTACTGGTGCTGCTGCAATGGCGGTGCCCAATGTAGATGGGTGCCGCCATTGTGACATAAGTGCGCATGGCATCCGCATGGCACCATGCGTAGCTTACATCGTGAGTGCACCAATGGCGCACTAGCTATGTCACTGTGGCACCGCAGAAAGAACCCAGAAATACTGGGTTCTTTTTGCTCCACAGTGACGGCGCACCATTTGAGGGCTGCACTGTTCCTACAAGAAAAAAAACGGACGCTGGCAGGCCGCTATTTCTCAGTGGTCTATCCCAGACCAATAAAAGAAAAATCTCAAAAGGTCAAGTGAAAAGGCAAGAATAGCATATGAACAGAGGTTTGAAGTAATTGGTTACCATAATGACTATTAACAGTAACAAATTACTTTTATGGGACAAGGGGCAATGTCACTGGATTTTGAGAAAAATGCAACAGAGGATTTTGTGTGTGTGTGTGTATGTGTTGTTGGTAGCGATGGCAAGAATATTCAAAACCATTTCTAAAATGATTGAAAAACATGTTTCACAAGTGTTGGAAAACTCTGATGAGGTGATACCTAGGCTAACAAGAATATTTTTTGCATTAAAAAATACTCACATATGAATTGTGTATAAAATATATTTTGAACTTTACATCGTCTTTGAAAAACTGTGCCATTTTCAAAGACTTTCTTGAAGTGGGAAGAAAAATGCTAAAGTTACTCATTGCTTTTTTCAAAAGGGAAATTGGTGAAGAATTACATCCCTAAGTAACTGAGCATGTTGGGAGAACTATTTTTTTTCTTCTACCCATAGCTGGAGTTGACAAATTCCGTCCTGCTTTCCCTTCATTCTTTCCTCTAAGCAAAGGCCGTCTGCCACAGACCACCACAGGCTGTCATTACGTGGTTCTATTCATTCCATTATTAGATGAGAGCAACAAAGCCAGGAAGCACTATGTGTTGTAAATTTGGAGTACTTTGGAGTACTTGGAATGTTTTAACATGCCAAAGAGGTTCTGGCATCTAATACCTACCTTCATTGCTTTCCAGTAATGGACTGCTTGGTCCTGATCTGTGACTCAGTATCCCTGTCTTAAAAAACAGAAAGAAATATTGCATGGAGAGCACATGCAGGGAAGTGACACACAAGGAGAAGTGTTCTTTACGGTATGCCATTCAGAGACTACAAAAGGCCTTAAAGATAAGTCTTTGCTTGAATTAGGTGTGGGAGCTCAATGCACAGTTCCTGTGGGAAAAGATAAATAAGTTCCTGCCTTGACTTTTATGAAGAGCCATTTCACACCACACACATATGGAATTGTGCTATTTGCACTTTAGAGAGGTTCTTAGAATTCTCAGTCAGAGAGCTATATTTCCTTGCCAAAGCAAAAGTCCCAGGATTCCATAGGATGTTAAAATGGCAGTTTAAATGAAATTATGATATTGGATGGAATCCTACTGATAAGGAGCATCCACATTTCTGTCACAATTATATTGCAATTTCATTATTAGTGTCAATAGAGATTGTGAGTTATGGGGAAGCCTCTGGGACTTTTTTCTGAGGTGATAATATAAATAGCTGCAGTTCTGTGAAAAGATAACATTCTTTATCATGGATAGTACTCTAACTACAGTTAGTTCATTCTTGCTTTGGCAACTTGAGAGGAAATGTAGTGTGAGATTATTACTCGAGATTAAATTTCTAAAAATGCAACATGCAAGTCTGGTTTTTTAATTCCATTAATTTCTATTAAATTCTAATTAAATTCTATTAATACAGTGATGGGCAGCTCTCAGCGGCTTTTGATACTATAGATCACGGCATCCTCTTGGACCGCCTGAGGGGGTTAGGTATCGGGGGCACTGCTTTGCAGTGGTTCCGGTCCTTTCTCTCGGGCAGGTCTCAGAGGATGCTACTCGGGGACTGTAGCTCCAGTAAGAGGTACCTCACTTGTGGGGTTCCTCAGGGGGCTATTTTGTCCCCGATGTTATTTAACATCTATATGAAGCCGCTGGGTGAAATAATACGGAGTTATGGTGCTGGGTGTTATAGATGAACACTATAAAGACAAACAACTTTGTCTTGTATCTTGATCCTATGGGTCACTAGAGAGAAGCAATAGGCTGGATTGGATCACTTGCACCATAAGGTGTTGCTTGCATTAATTGTGCTAATTGTTCTGCTACCACTTGCACAGCCACTGACAAAATCATGCTGCCGCTGCCACCTCCTCCTTCTCCTCCTCTTTCTGTTCTTCTTCATATTGTTTTGTTGGATAAAGTACCATGTCTTAATTTTCATGCAAATAGTTTTCCTTTTCTAAATAAGGATAGGAACAATATATGTAAAAGATGCAGCAAAGTGATTTAGGCTACTTAGTACATCATTTTTGTGGGGTTTTGGGGCTATGTGGCCATGCTCTAGAAGAGCTTTTTCCTGACATTTCGTCAGCATCTGTGGCTGGCATCTTCAGCTCCAGGCAAGCATTCTCTGAAGATGCCAGCCACAGATGCTGGTGAGATGTCAGGAAGAAACTCTTCTAGAGCATGGCCACATAGCCCGAAAAACCCACAAAAAACTATGGATGCTGGCCACTTAGTACATCATCATTATATGTCTACCATTTCTTTTCTTTTTTTTTTCATTCAAAGATGGGGGAATTACCTTTTAAAAGAATAAAAAGCAAATTAAATCAAATTAGATATACTTTGCAATGGGCATAACTAAAGTTTGTGAAATGTTTTAAATAGTTATCATAAATGCCCATTGACCTTTAACTACAGTAAGCACTGCAAATGCAACATCAAAGTTATTGCACAAGTTAATGAGGCCTTAAATTGGGATATTTTATAAGATTCTGGTGTTCCACTAGTACAGTATAAAGCTGTTAAATGTATCATCTTTGTGTACAATGACTGAACTCTTTAATTGGCCACTTAAGGAAAAAGCCTAGCCATGCAAGAAGATCTCAGTGCCTTGGAAGCAAATGTTTTGTGTAGTAAGTGTGGATCATTGGAAAACCATTACTGTATTTTTGTTGCCTAATTTGTTGGCAAATAGTACATCAATATCGTCATTGGCAATTTTGCCACTAATTTTAACTTTATCCAACAAAACAAGATTATAATCACTATATTGGCAATTTTGCATATTAATACATGTTTTGCTCCTTTCATCAGCAAAACATAGTAGTTACTCATACCCATTCCCTTGGTCATAATTGTTTACAGGAACATCCTGACATATAGAATCCTTCCCCAATCTGGTGCTCTCCAAATACATTGAACTACAAATCTACAATGCACTTTTCAGACACCAGATTGGAGAAGGATGCCATACAGTACAATTAAACAGAAATAATTGAAAGGCCAAGGAGGTGGATCATAGGAATGATATAATGTGTCCTCTGCCAGCCTGTTCCTTGTTAGTTGTTCTGTTAATAACTTCCTTCCTTTCTGGATAAATATATTGTTGGTCTTTGTTTTGAAGTCTGAGACCACTGTGAGAAAACTTCATATGAAAGAATAAGCCTAACCACAGGGTTATGTAAATATACATGTTTTGATTGTCTTCAGAAACAACTAACAAGTCAGTCAAGTCTTCTTGCTTCTACCTTGTGTATGGCCCATTTTGACATGGATGCTAGTAATCTAGAAATTAGCTAGTTCTAAGAGGAAAAAATGAAGTGCTGAAAAGAAGTTTAAAACCAACCTAGCAATTCAGCTTAAGCTGTTGTTTATGCAAGAATGTCCAAGGCTGAGATCTTATGTGGTTTGCTGTGTCTCCTGAGTGTGATCTTTCTAAAAAAAAGATTGTGGTGGTTGCAAAGTAATATTTGGGCAAGAGAGGAAGATGCTCCTCAGAGTGATGTTCCCAAAATTCTCTTCCCAGGTAACTACCAAATATTTCTGCTGCCAGTGCAGTGGCTGATGGTATCTTTGTCTCCCAAGTTTGTAATGTACTGTATCTCACACCTTCTGATGCAACAGTGAATGGAAATGTAGGAAGAGCAGAAGAGGCAAATAAGTGTAAGTTGAGCTGTATTCATCTCATTCTATAGTGAATAATTAACACAAGTGTTCAACAATTACAGAATCACGAAAGGATGGTGAAGCAGATGCCTTCTGGATCAAATGTTCACTTTGAGAACACTTGCCCTATGTAGGCCGTGTGGGAGTTATGAGCTGCATACATAGCTGGGAGTGCATCATTCCCCATCGCAATGAAGGGTAAATAGCCACTCAGATCTGGAATGTCTCATCATATAGCAACCATGCCAGGCCCGAATAGGCTATGTATGCGCTATGAATAATGTCTATATATTGAAATAAAGAGGCTGAATGCATAGGCTGCACTTGAGCTATAAAACCTACATAAATGTCTAATTAACAATTTGTAAGCCTCTCTGATAGCCTTTTGGCTGAAGAGCGGGATAGAAATAATAATAATAATAATAATAATAGTAATAATAATAATAATAATAATGAATCAGGAAGCAGGAGAGTCAATGAGACCAATTCCTCTCAACTCGCCTCATTCTCAACTTCTCCTTCTCCTTGTCATCAAGCTCCTCCTTCTCCTTCTTATCTAATTCCCTATACATTAGCATCAACATATTCACCCCTCAATATCTTATCCCACGTAGCTTGGGATAAGTGGTCACCCAAGGGGAGTCTTATGTCACCAAATGGTATTACAGATGGAGAGGCTAAATCATAACCCGTGGGATAAGCTACCTGTTGACTACCCATACCAAGCCCAGGTATCGCTTGAGGCAATGTCCCAAAGGCAAGTTTCCTCTGAGGGGTGGGCCATCACCAAGCCTGTCCAAGCAGGGTTGGGTGTATCCCTGAGGCCATAGGAGTACCATATACAGGGGTGGAGATGTTGTCTGAAGGTGGACAACGTGACCATGGCCACGTGACCTGTGGTGAAAAAGAACGTACGTCAGGAACCTCACCTGGTGAACTGCCCAACACCTGGTCCTCTGCAGCAGCATGCTGACCATCTGAGGGCTCTTCCATGGATGTCTATGGACTCATGGAATGCACAGCACCATCGTTATGTGCACATAATTGTTCTAAGACAGGGGTAGGCAATCTTTTTGAGCCGGGGGCCGGGTTGCTGTCCCTCAGACAACTGGGGGGCCGAAGCCAAAAAATAAATAATTAAATATGTTTTTTTAAAAAATTAAATATATAAATAAACCAGGACAAATGTAGGACAAAATTTTCAAATGGAAGACACTTTTTTAAAAAAAATGGAGGACATGCGAAAAAAATTGCTGTTTTTTTAAAAAATGTTAATATAAATGCATGTTTCTGAGGCTTCTATAGACAATTGCCCCCCAAAGGCCCCAGCAGAAATCGGCGGCAGGACCAGGCTGGGGCCGGTCCCAAGGCCTCGCCGGGCCGCATGTTCTAAGGCTATAAGACAAGATCATACCTAATTAAATATCCTCCTCTGCTCTGAGACCTTAGCTGACTTACGCCCAGAAGGTGCAGGCAGAACATATCCAGCCCTTTCTGATTCCAGCTCTTGTAATCTGGACAGCACAGATCCCCAGGGAATCTCTTCCTCACTATCCTTATCAGAATGAATCACTTGAACCCTCAAATAGGAGGGAGTAACTTTGATACCAAAGGCTTAATGGACTATAAAAAGTTGGGTAATATATAAAGCACACCACCCCTAACACGTGTAACTGCCCTATAGAAAAATGAGAGCCACGATCACTTGAATTTATTATCGAACTCCCATCCAAAAGTCATCCAAAAAAACTATATTAAAGGTAGCTAGCCAGCAACAAGATGGCTGCCTATTTAACAATAGGGAGGGCAGCAGCCTGGTAACCATGAGGTTATACCCTTCCTTTCCTAGGCACAACTCAACCCTTATGTATGGCAACCAGGCCCCAACAGGGGTGGTCTCTGATGCAGGGCCCCAATTCCCCCACCCAGCTCTTGTCTTCCTTATCTGGGCCTCCTTCAGGGATCAGAGAGATCCCCCATGAGACTGATAATCATGTCAGAACAGCCTCCTGGCTGGCAGCAGCAGGTGGAGACCCAGTCAGGGCTAGAGAGACCATGTCTGTGGTCCCTGCCCCAACAGTGCAGTTCCCAGGCAATCCTGAGGTGAACCGCCGGCAGAAGGGCATGCCACTTGTCCGAGACAGCTTCCCTTCTGACAGCATCAGCTGGAGCCCTGGCCAGGGCCAGAAAGACTGTCTCCATGGTCCCTGCCCCACCAGCACCAATCCCAGGCAGTCCCAAGCAGGCCTCCAGGAGATCACATCGCTTGGGCTCACAGCCGACATTCACAATAGCAATCCAGCCTGCCAGGGATGCTGGCTCAGCTCCAATCTAGGCCCAAAGGCCGAGGCAAAGAGCTGGAACAGGGAAGATCAGGCCAAGTTTCCCTGCTCCCGGCAATCAGACCAACTGAGAGGGGCCAGGCAGGCAAGCTTCAAGCAGGCTAAGCCCCACCCCCACCTCTCTTAATAGCCCACGGCACATGCCATTTATTTTTAAACTGATGGTCTCTCCACTGAGAGGCCAGCAAAGACTCCTCCCAGACCACAAGGTCAGGGAGGAGCAGTATCCCAAAACATCCTGGATGCATCTTGGTCAAGATACTCTTAGATTGAGGGGCTCAACAGACTCCCCTTTGGAGCGGCCCACAGCTGCCCCTTTCCTCACCAGATTGGAGCTGTGACAACTACACACTGCAGCCCCGATCTGATCTTTCTGTGGTGCAAAAAGAAGTAGCAAAAAGCAGCTCCTTTTTGTGCTGTGGAAAGCGTGCCCTAGCTGTGGTGGTGGTTTTTGGCTGCTTTTTCAGTATAGTGTATGTAAATGCTGCACCAAATGCATGGCATGATGCCACCCACTGTCTGGTCAGGTGGACAACTTTGGGGCAGTGTGGGGGGCGGTGTCATGGTGGCTGGTGTGCAGTCCCCATGTCCCCCACTCTGCTCTGAGGCAGGCGTTTAGTGCTGGTCTATTCAGGCTGTGAGTTAACTTATTTAAGTTCACTCACTATAAGAACAAGTGATGATCTACATGTGTTAATGGCATCACAGATCAAACATGACAAATAGACCTTTCTTGTCACCATTCATTAATGCAGAAACAATATTATCCTTACAAGTACTTAGCAATGGCTTTGTCGACACTAATTTAACAATCCACATGTAAAAATCCTTGTAGAGACAAAAAACAGACCACAGTTACATCTCATTATTTCGAATGGCTTTTCGTCATTTGCCATACAGAGGCATAAAAATGAAATCACATATTTTAATGTTGTAAACCTGTATATATTTTCAACAGAACACCTGCCTCTGCTCCACACCCCACTCTCAATCAGCTGAGCTATTAATATCTGGACAAGTAATAGGGATGTCGTCGCATCTTGTCATGGAGATATCTCAACAACTGGCAAAAACCAATACTTGCCTTACATTTTTCCTCCTTCTCCTACTTCTCAAAATGTGGATGTGCCTCCAATAATTTAAAAAATAGATGGTGATAAGTTGAAAATGTCAGGTAATTGGCAGACAGATAGGAAGTTAAACTGTGTCCTCAGTGAAGCAAATTAACCAGCAGCTGCCAGCAGAGGCCCCAAGGTCATCTGAATGTCAGAATCAAGTAAAGGCCAATCATTCAGAAGGGGTTCTCTGCTGATATTTGCCCTCCCTGGTCATTTTCTGATCTCCCAGGAACTGCCCTGAACTACTGCCAACATGTGTTCATTTCTAAAAATTACACAGATTGTGATTTATTACCCATCAAGCTACAAAAATCCATTGTGAATTAAATCAGCCCTTTGTTTAAATTGCTACTCTGGAATACGTATCATATCATCATAAATGACATTGAAGTTATAATCTACAGTAGTCTGCTTCAGACGCTGATAAGGCTTCACCAAGGGACGATCAATACTTACTATTCATTTTTGAAATTATCTTCACATTGATCCCTGAACAAGCGCCAGCAACACAGAAGCACCGTGGCTTTAATACAATAATTATATAAAGGTTTACAGGCTCATCCTCCTAGCCAATAAAAGCTGTCAGCTGGCAGGGACAGTTACAATCCCATAATCCATCAAAATGCTGTTCTCTGACCTGTGGGCTTCTGGGCTTTTGGTAGACCTCGATAAGCATGCTTATAGAACTGAGAAACAAACAGAGGCAAAACAAAAGCACCAGATTCATGTTACTGATTACACACACACACACACACACACACACACACACATTCTTTTATAGCATTTTTAAAATTATCTCCCCAGAATTTGCAAAGTTCCCCTTGCCTTTTGCACAGAGGTGATGTTAAGTTTCCTTTCAAAAGGATATTGTGCCATGTTTGCATATTTGTCGATAACATTTTATTATCATGGAACTCTCCATTTTTATTCATCCCCTATCCGCTTTTATCAAATCAAATATACAATTTGCTTTTATCATAATTTGTCAACCAAACATGATCCAAAGAAAGGATACATACATGCAAGCATAGCTAGAGATTGGTTGGTTTTGGCCTTCTGGCAAATTGCACATTACTGTTGAGTCCATCTAATAGTGGCTTGTTTCTTCAGCGCAGACTGTGGCTTGATTTTTTTAGTAGTATTAACATCAAAACATCCAATAGAGTGCCAACTAAGCATCCCATTTCTGCCTTAATTCCATCTCTTCCGGAGGCCATCTTTTTTTTTGTTTTTTTTTTGTTTTTTTGCGCCTAACACATTTCACTGCTGACACCATTAGATTAGTTTAAGTCAATGATTATATACAAGACAGACCACTTATGGGATAGGTATTCTGCAGATGCTCCTCAAAAGAGCAGAAGAAATATATTAGAAAAAGACAAGCAATAATAAAAGCAGTGACAATTAAATACTGAAAATGATAAACTTTTGTACAAGGCATTTTAAAGGGAATAAATGAACACTATTCACAGAAAGCACACATTCACACACTGGACTGAAACCAGAACTAGTCCAACATGTAAGAAATGAATTGGATCAAATAGATTTAAGCTACCTTGACTAACCTAAATCCCATTCTTTTCAGTATGTTTACAGGCAGTATGACTAAACCTGGATCCTACCTACAATGGAACAAGGAATTTGAATTTTCATGGCCTTATAGGTAACTATAGTGATTTTAAAAAGACATAGTGATTACTTCCCCTGTCTTTTAAACTATGGTGTTTATCAGACGAGCTCTTAAAGAGGTACTATTCCAGTGTGACTCCTCTAGCTGCCTCCTGTTGCATGCTGGGACTGGCAGTTTTAAGGAGGGGTATTTAGAATTCTCAGGCAGAGAAGTTCAGCTCCTTAAATCTGCCAATCCCAGCATGCAACAGGAGGCTGCTAGAGGAGTCACACTGGAATAGTACCTCTTTAAGAGCATAGTGTGATAAACATCTATGATTACAGCTGGAAAAAGAAGCTTTGGGAACATGATGATTCCCCTGACACGAAGCTGCTGGGTCCACAAAGTGGGATTGGGATGTCCCTTTTTACTGACGAGGGAAAACCATAAATGAGCTCACAATTGTGCTAGTCCTCAGGTTCAAAACTCCTGGGGCAGTTGTGCTATTGCCAGTCATGTAGTGCAAGTGTCTCCTCCTCTCCCTCTGTCCACCCCTTCCTCACTATTCCCAAGCAGGTTGGTTGTCTCTCTCCCGCCCCATGTTTTCTTTCTTCTTAAGAGATTTTTCCAACTTAAACCACAGTTTTAGAGCTCTAGAATTGTGTGAAAAAGTGTGTGGTGGGAAAATAAGATTTAAAAAATCAAAAAGCATGCTGGGTAATGTATAGAGCATATAGGTGGCGTTAAGGAGGAATACAGAAGAAAGAGTGATGACAAAAGGAGCCTCTGCCATGCAACTGAAAAAAGATGTGATAATGGCTGCTCTGAAACCTGTGTTTGTATTATTTTTAAATGATGTGATCACAGCAAGAATGGGGCTTGTGTGCTAATGTCCATTGTGATAAAAGACACAATAGAATAGATATAAAGAACATTAAAAATTTATCAAATGTCATGACATTTTTTTTACCCTTCAACAAAAACAAAAATATTGTTTTCTTTTTAAATGTTCTTTTGTTTGTGCATGCAAAAAGCATCATTTACACATAATACACTATTTTCTGAACTGTTTTAGTACAAACAAACTTTTTTCAGAACAGTTACCAATGCAAAAAAAGAAAAAGAAGAAAAAAGAATAAGTTCAAAACCTCTTAGAATCTCTCCCAGAAGGGAGAAAACTTTTGAAATTCTTTGTTCAAACAGACAAGAACAAAATAAGAAAAGATTTACATCCCTATAAAAGGCATAAGCAGAAAGTGTAGCAGGAAAGGTGTGTATGTGTGAACGAGTTAGCATTAACTTTTGCAGAAGATGAATCACTACTATTGAACTGCTCAAGGGCAAAACTAACACTGACATTTTAGAGACATTTTAGAGACTGGGTTGACTGCTTCCTTCATAGCTATTGATACAAGAATAAAAATAAAATATATCACCTATGACGAGCGACTTGTGGGAAAACAGGAAACATAGGGGGAATGAAAAGCAAGAGTTAAGGATGGATTAGTGTAAGACTAAAGGAATGTATGTCACCTATTGGCACATGGGCAACCCAGTCCAACATATGTTCAGTCATAAGTCCCCACCATGTTCAGTTCAGTGATGTTTAGTTCTAATAAGTTCAGCCCTTGGCTGAATATCAGAAGATTTAAGAAACCTTAGAGAAATTAAAATCCAAGCAAGTTTCCCTGTATGATGACCTAATACACAATAATAAGGCCAGACACAGAGAGCTTGTTAAACATGGGCCACTATTGACCTGGAATCTATATACTGTACATCATGATGATCCTGGAAGAAACAAGAGAGGAGCAAACTGATGCAGATTCAGCTGAGGCCAGGTGTCACCCCTTGACTACCTCCTCAGCCTTCCCTTGGGTGAAATATCTAACTCTGGGAGAGGTCCAATAACTGTTTTTTTCCTTGGTCACGTTCTACTGGAAGGCAAACCCAGGGGGCTCACACCTAAGCTACAGGACTTTACAAGTGAGAGCAGATCCCCTGGTATGCCCAAGCTCAGCATGGAAAGAGACACATGGAGTAGTCGGCAGGCTCTTTATTGCCTATAACCAACCCACCCCTGGCCAATGCACAGTGTCTTAGACACATTGCAGCCAGCACAAAGACTTCTGGTCATCTCCCACAGAGGCCACCAAGGGTGGTCAGTCTCTGGAAATCTAGTAGATTGAATAATTTCAGTATTTTTAATGAAGGGCACACCACCGAGAAAGAGATAGAGAGAGACACACATCTGTTCTATGAGGGTAAGGGGAGCAATCCAATCTGCTCAATAGCCTATTCTATCCTCTGACCAATGGGACAGAGGAGAGTCATCTCTGTCAGCTTCACAGAATGGCAAACCCCTCTGAAGACTCCTTGCCAAGAAAACCCCATGATAGGTTCACCTTGGGGGAGTCACTCTCTCTCAGCCTCACAGGATGGCCATGGCAAACCTCTCCAAAGAAATCTAGCCAGGATAACCCTGTAATGGGTTCACCTTGAGGGCAGTCACACTATCTCAGCCTCAGAGGACAGCCATGGCAAATCCCCTGCCAGGAGAAGAGGCGAGAGTCCCCAGGTAGGAGGGCAACAGTCAGATGGGATGTCTATGTTCTGCCCCTCCCTTCCTATTTGGGAATGATAATTGCAGAGTACTCCAAATGGATTTGATAGCACATTCACATTTGCAATGATGCAGATCTTTCATAAAGACACAGGGAAAAAATGGTATCAAATATACCGGGTTAAGTGGGGTTTGGGGTAGCTCCCCCCCCCCATGTGTACCGAGTGCAGTGTGAATGCCAAGAAAATAGCCCAGTTTCCACACCTGGTTATTTCGTAGTGTAAATGCCACCAGAAAAAGTTGAGAAGACAGATGGACCTTTCTTGTCAATGGACCAAGTAGAAATTGCTTAAAAAGGAAGAAAAGGGGAATAATTATTTTGTCTATTCTCTTCTGTCTGTCTCTTCTGTCTCTTCTATCATTTGATTCGTATCAATGACTTGTTTGCTCTATAACTATAAGTCACAAATGATATAGCGGATTTAGTGCACATAAAGGAAGAGGATGGGAAGTGGATAGGTAGGGAACTTACTTAAAGCAACTCTCAAAATTTAGTGCTTTGAGATGGCTGAGGAGAGGGAACCTTTTTTTAAGCCATGATGACTTTGTTGTTTGCACTGCTGACTGATGTAGACTGATGGTGCTTAGAGGGTCTTTTCAGAATACAGTTAAAGAGCCCATGATGGACAAGGATTAGTTGTAAAGTTGGATTTGACTCTTAATATCAAGGGGCAGCCAGTCCACCAAAGCAAATGGCAAATTTGTAACAAATGTGCCTGAACTGATCAAGGTGCTTAATTCATATTGAAAAGAATAGTTAAACTAAGTTATGAAATTACCTCTCTTTTTAAGTCCATTCCTCCAGCATTCAAGGGAGGGATTATATTTCAGTGAAACCTCCTCCCCTCCCAAGGAAGGCTTGTGATATTAAGAAAACTTATTATTATTATTAATATTATTATTATTATTTATATCCTGCTCTTTCCCCAAAACTGGAACTTAGGGCAGCTCACAATGTTAAAAACAGTACAATTAAAAGCATACCAAAATAGTACATTAACATATAATTAAATTATTACAATATTAAAACAAGTTAAATAGTAAAAGAATGAAATATAATTAAAAAATTTAAAATGTTTAAAATACTATAAAACAATTCAACACCATTCCATGCTTTAAAAACTTTCTGTTTTAACAGCCTGTCTAAAGAGGTAGGTCTTAGCCTGCTGGCGAAATAATGACAGGAACATCCACAGTTCAGGGGCAGCCATGGAAAAAGCTGTCCATCGTGTTGCCACTAACTGTGCTTGTGATAGTGGTGGGATGGATAGAAGGGCCTCTCCTGAAAATCACAGAACCTGGGGCAGTTCATACAGAGATACGGTCTGCCAAACAGCTGGACCTGAGCCATATAGGGCTTTACATGAGGCATCCATGGGTCTAAATAAAGCTTGCTGCCATTTTAGAGCCTGTTTGGCTCACAGTCTACAAGAATATGGGCTTATGTCAATAGCTCATACAAAACTGCTAATTTTGTGAAGTTAGGAAGCACAGGTCTTTATCGCACAGGCCCCTGGAATGAGCCTGGCACATTACAAAAGGGGGCATGATGGGAACAGAAGGCAGCATAGAATGCAGTTTACTGCACAGGAGAACGCCACTACCGCCGGAAGTTCCCATCGTGTTCCGGATGCGTCCCCCAGGGGGGCAATTTTCAGGAACTCTTTAGAAGCATTCCTGAAAATCGCCTTCTCTGGGACGCCTCCGGAATGCGATGGGAACTTCTGGCGGTAGCAGCGGCGTTCTCCTGTGTGGTAAACTGCGTTCTATGCCGTCTTCTGTTCCCATCATGCCCCCTTTTGTAACTTGCCAGGCCCAGTCCAGGGGCCTGTGTGATAAACTCCACAGGTAAACACACACTGAGACACCATTTTTGTGAGGTTTTCTGCCATTGCCCACCAACAAATTAAGGACAATTGACCTGAAGAAGGGGTAGTGATAGTGGATCTAGAGGGATCTGCTAGTTTTCTCTTTCTGAATACTAGGGGTAGGGGGAGCAGGTTAGAAACCAGCTCTGCTTAAAGCTGCAAGTAGACTGTAATAAACCCAACAGAAGTTGTTCTGAGATTGGTTTGGAGCCAGGGTCATGTTGCCCTTATTTAGAGACAGTATGGCTACAATTTCAACAGACTTGTACTTAATTTTGCTCATTGCAGCTTGGATTGATATTCGTAAAAGGTATTGTCAGTCTGAATCCAACTTGGTGTCTTGCCTCTTCATTCCATGGGGTGCTCGGAAAAATTTCTTCTTCCTCATCTGATCTTCTGAAATATTTGTGAACAAAGAAACAAATAATCTGGAAAGCTTTTAGTGTTATTTTTGCACTTGCATTTTTGGCATGTACATTTTCCAAAATATTTGGGAGAGATTGGAAGGCAGTTATGAAGGAACTCAATAAGATCTTCAGGTATAAAGATATAACACTGAACACCAGAATCAGGATCATGCATACCATGGTATTTCAGATTTCTATGCATAGTTGTGAAAGCTGGACAATGAAGAAAGCTAACATGGAAAAGTCACTTTTTATTTCAAATATCATGCTGAAGGAGAGTTTTACTAGTACCATAGATTGCCAAAAAGACAGATTAAATAAGTTCAAGATCAAATAAAGCTTTAACCTTCCTTATAAACTGATGTTATGACATTTTGGACATATGAGAAAACATGACTTACTGAATAAGACAATAATGTTGTGGAAAGATAAATATAGGCAGGATACAGACCGTCCAAAAAGGGCATTCTGACACCGCCTCCATTTCCGGCTGCGGAATAAGAACCTGCAAAAAGCGGTTTCTTTTTGCGTCGTGCTTGCGACACCTGAGTGTGCAAATGGCACACTCGTGATGTCGCCAGCATGACGGGACGTGAAGACGCTACGTGTCAGTCGCGTAAAAATGGTGGTGCCTGTGTGTACAGGGCACCACCATTTTGACGCCCCGTCACGTGGTAGGGGTGAGGCCAGTATGGGTGCTGCATCCTCTGCCAACCCCTAGCACGTGACAGGGGCGGCACAAAGGCCCGTTTAAATCGGGCCATAGTAAGAAAGAAGAAGACTGCATTACAAATTTAGTAAAGGAGGCCACTGTCCTGAATTCGAAAGATCTGAGCAACGCTTTTGGAGGTCTCTCATTCATAAGGCTGTCTTATGTCAAAGTTGCCTTGATGATATATTGTAACAACCACAAGGAGTAACATGCAGCCTTCTAAATGTTAGCCTGCCCTAAACCATCTGTAATAGGAAGGGAATAGAAAATAACCACTGTTCTGTAATGTGCAAGTGTGTCCACATGAATCTGACTCACAAATCTGTCAACACTTTGAGAAACTTCTCTATTATTTACAATTTCAGTGATATGTGAATTTTTTATTCTTTCCACTTTATCAATGATCACTTTCATGTCCCTTTCCCAAATATGAAGAAGTAAAAATAGGGCGGGCAGTGGTCTTCACCTCCGTTAGATGTACCAGTGAATGTAGAAGACTAAGACATTTTTTTTTAAAAAAAAAGTCATGTTAGACTGGTATTTGTGGCTGTAAAAACGGATTCCTCACCACCCCAATGAAGCCTTTCCATTTCTGAAGCAATTCAGCACATCATGGCAGTAAGGCAAGCTCAGTTCATTCAATCATTCCATTTCCCTGCCAGTTGCAGGAATGTTCCCTACAGTGTCTGTAGGCAACAACATGCCTTAAAAAAGGACAAATTATTAAATCAGCCTTGGGATTTGTCATCTGGTTATGCTGAAAAGACTGGAGCAATTTGCCAACATAAAGCTGGGATCACAGAGTGCACAGTCGACAGCTAGCATTGTAATGATAATGAACCTATCTCTACAGGACTGACACAGACACATAAAGTGGTTTTCTGAATCTGATATTAACAACAGACACACAAAACAAAATTGATATATTCTTCCTATACAGTTAAGGAATTTGTATAGTTGGATCTTTAGAGTATGAGATGCTGAAAGTTGCAGTTGATAGAGAAAGTATATTTTAATGAGACATTTTTTAAAAATGCTTTTCATCCAAGATGTTTTTAGAAAAAGATACGTTCAAGTAGAAACAATAGCAGGCACTACAACACTGACTGTATGGGTATTAATCTGGTAATCACTGGTGGGCCAACTAACACCCTTTTTTCATAGAACTATTTACTATCCTTCCACCATCAGAGAGGGGATTTGCCTACTTTGGAATAAGAATGGGGAGGCTATCTTACATTATAGATAAGAAAACCAAGCACATTCTATTCACTTTTTACTTTGAATAAAGACTTAGGGGCTATGCAAACAACCCTGAAGGGGCGGCCTCCAGCCACCCCTTTTCCAGGCAGATTGGGGCTGCGGCAACCACAGGCCACAGCCTGATCTGTGCTTTCCAGGGCACAAAAAGCAGTTACAAAAAGCAATAACATCCTGTTAGGAGACCTTCTTCCCCCATCACAAAATAATTTCCTCCCTTTTTTTTTAATTTGTTAAAAAAATATTAATACATTCTAAACAAAACATGAAAACAAAACAGTACACCCAAACAACAGCAAATAAAAATGTTAGAGACAATAAACCCGTCAAATGTGGTTTACACAGAAATTAAACAATTACCCAAATAGTGTCCTAAAAACTATAAACAAAAGGTGCATTCAGGGATCCTGAAAGACATCTTTCAATAAAAAATTTAGCTAAAATTGTGGGATGTCTTGAGACCAAATCCTGCTGGATATATTCAGTAAGTGGGTGCCAAATCTTATGAAAAGTCAGTCCAGAGTGTAAGACTCTTGCTCTGTTGTTGTTATCTGCAATTTTCTCCATTAGCCACAGGTCCCAGAGTCTAGTCCACCAACCTGCAATATTCAACTTTACAGTTTTCCAGGCCTGGCTATATCAAGTCTGGCAACAGGCAGAAGGAAACTGATAAGTTCTTTGTGCTGCAGGGCTTTATTTTCATTCATAAAAATGGAGAACAGGAGTAATGATAATGATGATAATAATAATAATAATAATAATAATAATAATAATAATAGGTTTTATTTATATTGTCCAGCCTCTCCCGACGGACTGAGGTGGGATTACAACAAAATTATACAAACACAATAATACTAATAACAATGATTTAAAATCACAATATAAAATCATATCCCATCTAAAAACAATTAGTACAATATAAAAATTTATCACAGCCTGAGGTTGTGTAGCAGTGATGATGATTGTATGCTTTGTTTATTAATCTTGGAGATTAGCTGTAAAATTTCTGTCCAGTATTCATGCACTAAGGGACAATCCAACCACATATATACCATCACAACCCCTCCAGCATTTTGGATTAACGTTGATATACATGGACCAATTTAATAGTATTTTCTTTTATGGCAATAGGCCTAATTTTAAATGGTAAGTGAGTCCACATATTTTCCCTGCCTGAAACAAGAAATTATATTAGGAAGTGACCCAGAATTAAAGGAGGAAATGTCCTGGAAGGCTGCATCCACACTGCAGAAATAATCTGATTTGACACCACTTTAACTGGCACAGCTCAATGCTATGTTAATTCTGGAAATTGTAGTTTGTTGTCATTTGTAGCTTTGCTCTGGAGTCCCATCAAACTACAGATCCCCGGATTCCATGGCACTGAGCCATGAAAGTGGTGTCAAATGAGATTATTTGTGCAGTGCAGATGCAGCTGAAGTCAATTTCAGGTTATTTGCTGTTTTTAAGGCCTAACCTGGGTCTGACATTGCACAGATGGCTTGGAAATATGTTTAAAATGCCCCCTGGAGGCATTCACCCACAAGTTTTTTCTTTTCTTTTTTATTATGCTTGTATTGACATGCTTTATAATATCTGCTGTTTAATCCTATTTTATGGCTTGGACCTATGCTTTTATAATAGGAGGGAGGGCTGAGTTTTTGGGATCTGTCTTTTTAATTGTAATTTTAATTGTATGCTGTGTCATTTTACTGTTGTCATCCGCTTTGATTCCCTGTGAAAAGCAGAATATAAATAAATTATTATTATTATTATTAACCAATGTTCATTTTTAAAGGGTTTTTTTTAACCCACGGCAGGCCCTGGAGTCGAAAAAATGGCTTTGGGATTGCATGCTGGCCACAGGCTACATTCAACCCATGTCCAGTATTGATGAAGGACCAACTATATGACTCAGTTAAGGACAGCTTGGAACAACTCAGCAGTATAGATATATATTGTTATAAGATATATCTATATTATCACACAGCTATAAACACACACAAAGCCATTGCATACCTTATAAAATGTGAATCGCTAAAAGTGCACTCAGGAGCTCCTCAGACTGGCACTTTGGGCCAGCTGGAGGGCGGAGTTGGGGCGTAGCATATCCATGATGTCTGCCCTGGCTCCATCCCCAGGGTGCCATGCTGCTACATGCAGCTCCACATGGTGTGTGGCATCACGGTGCTCCTCTGGTGTTTCATCCAGATAATGCAGCACTGAAGAAGTGCCATATAGCCACAGCACCATGGCTATCACCCCCTTTCCAGGGCAAAACAAACAAACAAGCTTCATCTATATACAGCTTCATACCGCCTAAGCAGTGTCTAAGCAGTTTACAACTGTAAGCTAATTTGCCCCCAACAATCTGGGTACTCACTTTAGCGATCTCAGAAGGATGCAAGCCTGAGTCGAGCTTGAGCCTTTTCGCTGGTCTTGAACTCGCAACATGGTTTTGAGTGAGTGGCTGCAGTACAGGCATTTAACCACTGCGCACCAGGGCTCCACTTTTTGTGGCTCCATACCGGGGCCATGGCATGTGGTTGCTACAGCCCTGATTCGGCTGAAAAAGGGGTGGCCTCCTTTGGGATGGTCTGCATAGCCCCTAAACGTTCTTTGATCAATAAGAAATATGTATACAAAAATTCATACAAAATGCATTCTTCCTTTTTTAAATAAGGAAGCAAACATTTAGAAGCTTGATTTGTGAAATCCAGTAAACAGAGAATGTGCATTGGTTGTGCCAAAATACTGTCCTGAATGCTCCCAATTTTATCTAATTTGGAAAGTACTCAGATAGAAAACTACCATTCTCAGGGACCTGTAGCTAGGGCTAGAAACCCTAGAGAGCTACTACCAGTCAGAGTTGACAATACTGAGCTTGCTGGACTGACTCATAATGGAAACTTCCTATATCCCCCCCCCCCCCAAAAAAATGGGGTGAAGATGCAGGTGGGATTTCGAGAAAAGCAATAAAATTGAGGCTGAAAGGTGTTCACATTCCCAGTCAGTGCAAATTTTTACCTCTGTGAAATGCCATCACAAAGAAGAGTGTCTGTATCTTTGTCATATAATGGCCTGAATCCTACTCATTATTATCCTAATTGTTCCAACTAAAGTAGAATCACTGAATCAAATGTTAAATAATGAGTGAACACATAAATAAATTCAATTGATTCAGTGGCTCTATTTAAGTGGAAGTAACAAAAGAATTAAGATTTTTTGTTAATTTTATTAAACATTTTAAAAACAGTACAATCATATTGACATTAATTAAATTGCACTCCAATACCACATATAAAATATTTTTCTTCAATTCTTTATCTACTTAATTATTTCCTAGGTCACTGACTTATCTCATTCATTCTTTATTATTGTTATTATTTAACATATATCCTTTTTAACACTTAGGGTAAATTTTTATTTCTGTTTCTATATCTGCTACAAAATTATGAATATAAGCCAAATTATTTAAATTATATCAATTCACTCTCAGTGTCCTCCCCCTATGGAATGTTCTAATAAAATTTAATATCCCTTTACTTTTATGTGAAATTTTGTCTTGTCTCATTCACGTCTTTGTACCCCTCTTCCTTATTTACATGTTCTATTAATATTCTCCTATTCCTTAGGTATATCTCTTCTTTATTCTGGCCCTTATAAACAGCTCTTCTTTTCCAAAGAAAATCAGACATAATATATTCTGCTATATAATGCATCTATTTCCCTAACTCCAACCTTTGTTCATCCTTCCATCCATATGTAATTATTGCTTGGGATGCTTCTAATAAAATGTTTTACTAAATAATCCATATTTTAACCTTTCACATTATGCATTATATTTATTCAATTCCATATTTTCCCAATTATTATGTTAATGTCTTGTATCATATCTTGCCAAAATCTTTGACCCTTGGGACAATCTCACCACATATGTGCAACCAGCCCCTCATATTCTTTATCCATGGATTGAAGCATTCATGACTTGAAAATATTTTTTAAAAGTATAAATCCCAAATAGCAAACCTTGATTTTACCATTTTATATAAAGGAAACCATTTTACTTTACTATTGCATATAATGAGACCTGATCATCCATGGATTTGATATAAACGGAGTTTTGGAACCAACCCACCAGTAGATAACAAGGGCCCACTGTATATACACCCCTTTATTACCACCACCAAATTGGAGACAGATCATATATAAAATTATGCAGTGTCCTATACCATCTATCTATAATCTTTAACCTCTGTTCTGCCTTGTAGTTCCTATGTTCCTATGAATCTGCTTATGCCTGTTCTGCACAATGCTTTCTCATACACTGAACTGGCATCTTCACTACTTTGTTATAAAGCATGGACTCAGAAAAGGTTCATTCGTGCTACCATCATTATTCACATTTTACTGGAAATATTTGAGATGCAATGCAGGTTAACTCCACAAATATGCCCTGGTGGCGCAGTGGTTAAATGCCTGTACTGCAGCCATTCACTCGAAATCACAAGGTTGCGAGTTCAAGACCAGCAAAAGGGCCCAAGTTCGACTCAGGCTTGCATCCTTCCGAGGTCGCTAAAATGAGTACCCAGACTGTTGGGGGCAAATTAGCTTACTTGCTAATTAGCTTACTTGCTGTTCACCGCTATGATCTTTGGAATAGCGGTATATAAATAAAACAAATAATAATAATAATAATAATAATAATAATAATAATAATAATAATAATTTTACCGTGAATTATGAAGTTGAAGGCTTTCATGGCCAGCGTCCATAGTTTTCTGTGGTTTTTCTGGATTATGTGGCGAAATTCTGGAAGAATTTATTCCTGACATTTCACCTGCATCTGGTATCTTCAGAGGGTGGTGGCATGAAAGTGTGTGGGGTATATATACTGGTGTGACCCTTGGTTGGGAGGGGTTTACATGTTAATCTCTATCTTGGTTTGTTGTTGAATGGACTCAGGGTGGGAGGATGTGTGTGTCTATTTAATTAGCCATCCATTGTCTGCGGGAAAACCCCCTGACCCTAGGTTGCGTTCATTTGTATGAATTGAGTCTTGATTTTAGTGTTCTTCAGGATTGGCAGCCAAACTTTGGGATGAAACAGATGGTGGGTAAGGAGCAGCTTACCACCACCCCTTTGCTCACTGGGTTGGGGCCGCAGCAACTGCATGCCATGCTCCCAACTTGGCCTTTGCCAGCACAAAATGGAGTAGCAGAAAGCTGCTGTTTTTTTCACCTGGTCAAGGGCATTTTTGCGACTGCAGTGCCATTTTTTCAGTGTTTCTCTGGCCCAGCATGTGTAAAAGCTGTGCCGTCAAAATGCCATGGGTCCGCTACACATGCGGTCGGCTGTGCGGCTTCCCGGCAGAGTGGGGACGTGTTGCTGTCTGAATGCCATGCCCTCAGTCTGATGGGAAGCCAGCTCCTTTTAACCATCTGTTTTGCCCCTTTGTTAAATTTTAGTGTTTCTTCTTTCCTGTTGAAGTTTTCCAGGTGTTTGTGGATTTCAATGGCCTCCCTGTGCATTCTGACATGGTAGTTGCTGGGATGGTCCAGAATTCCAGTGTTTTCAAATAGCATTCACTTTCCAGATTGGTTTATGACATGTCCTGCTGCTTTTTCTTGCTGGCTCAATCTGCAGTATCTCTCGTATTCTTTGATTTGCTTTTGGACACTGTATTTAGTGGTTCCCTATGTAATTAGTCAATTAAACAGGCACACATATCCTCTTGCATATCCTCCCACCCTGAGGCCTTCCATATATATATATACTTCCATACCACCACTCTCTGAAGATGCCAGCCACAGATGCAGGTGAAACATAATGAATAAATTCTTCCAGAATGCAGCCACATAACCTGGGAAACCCATAGAAAATTACAGCGAATTGTTAGTATAGACAACAAATCCAGTCAAATACAATAACAGTAAAATACAATAAATCTTATGGATATTTACTCTGACATTTATATGGTGGTAGATCCCTTAGTAGTTACCGAGGTTATAAATAAGTGCAGTGGACCTTTAGTATTGGTCTCCAGGATCCTTTCTGGATATCAAAATCTGTGGACACTCAATTCCCATAAATACAATGGTTAGTAAAATGGCAAAATCAAGGTTTGCTTTTGGGAATTTATTTATTTATTTATTTATTTATTTATAATATTTTCAAGTTACGGATGCTTGAATCTGTGAATAAAGAAACTGTGGATACAGATGGCCAGCTGTATTCAAAATAAGTGTGCATACGTTTGTAGCCTGAGGCTCATTAGGGCTTAAAGTCCCATTGGACACACTGATATTTATTTTTGAATAAACATACTTATCACTGAATTATTAGTCAACCACCGCATCTGTAAGAGCCCTACATGAAGTAAGAAGGTTACTTCTGTGGCTGTATCTGCCTAGACACATGTATATAAAAACATCTTGGTCTGCAAGAATAAGAAGGCACAGTTCTACAAACTGCATTATTAAATACCTGTCCAGATGGACATCTTCTTCATTGACTTTGTGTCACCCCCACAAAGAAGTTCTCCAATGTGTGTTTCAAGGATCTCATTATATTACATTAGATCATATCTCATATTAATGCTAAATGACAGCCACATAATGATGCATATGAAATACTAAAGATACTTGAGAAGCCTTATCGTGGTTTTTTATTTAATTGCTTTTGACTTATAACAATAGGAAAGTACTGGGCTGTGGAGAAACAGCACAAGCCCAAACAACAGACGATGTATCTATTATCTCACTTCCATGAAGGTCATCGACCTATGACAGTTGGAGTAGCAGAAACATTAGAAATCATGTGCAATTTAATCTTTACACAAATAAAGGAAAAGTATCACAATGCTTGAATAATGAAGAGTCTCTTGGAGAAAAAAGAAAAGTCTGTCCCTGAGGATATTCTTCATTTTCTTTCCAGAGCTGTTCACACTATGAGATTCACTCAGTCCGCTGACACACGTATTAATAGTATTTTGGCTGGGAGAGTGTAGATGTTCTAAAGTGATTGGAAAGTGCAGCTGTGACTCAGTTCTCCTTTCATTCATTCATTACTTCAGCATGTCAACTCTAGGAGACTATTGTTCACTGAAAAACTGTCATCGTGATTGAAATTGACTGGGCCTTTTCCCGCTCCTATTTCAAGCAGAACCAGTATGTGTGGTGCTGTGTACCTAGCTTTCCTTCCCATTCTGGATTAATCCTTGAAGAGTGTTGGTGAGGCAAAATGCTACAACTCAAAATGCACAAGAAGTGGAATTTGGAATCAAAAACTGGAAATGTGTTCTATGTGAATGGTTACAGAAAACAATCTTCTTCATTATAGAGAAAAACTACCATTGCAAGGCATCAGCGTCATCCACAAATCACATGAGCTTGAGTCCTTGATTGTAAACTGGCTTTAGACCTTGACAGTCAAAGATTGGAAACTTTACTTTTGGAGTTATAAAGTAACATTCCCAAGCTCTGCTGAAGTTAAGAGGTGCAAAACAATTTTAAAACAAAGTGATCAGAACTGAATTATTCATAGTGAGCTTTAGAGTAGATTGTTGTGTGCCTTCAAGTTGTTTCTGACTTATGGCAACTTTAAAGTGATCCTGTCACGGGGGTTGTGGTAGCAATATTTGTTTAAAGTGGGGTTTTGTTGTTGTTTTTCTGTTGTTGTTTTTTTTTGCCTGAGGCTAAGAAATTGTTATTTGCCCATCCAATGGGTTTCCATGGTTGAGCAAGGATTCGAACCCTGGTCTCCCTAGTCATAGTCCAACATTCAAACCACTAACCTACATCTTCATCGAATGGAAGGAAGTCCATCCCCCTTCTATGGCTTATTAGTGGTTCAATGTTTCTATTAGAATTGCTTTCTGTCTGGAACTGTAAAACATGGAGGCAGTTATAATACAGTGTGCCCACGTTATAAGCGGGCGCATTTTACATGGCTTCCAGCATATGCTGGAAGCCGTGCTGGAAGGAAGGGAGATGTATGCCGAAAAAAATCAATGATGCACACTCCCGTGCATAAGGGAAGGGACGACTGTACTCCAGACAGGCCATAATGCTTGGAGTGTAGACAGCTAGTGTAGCTGAGAGTTGTTTTGCCAGGGAAAAGTTAATGCCTCTCTGTCTTCTGCAGTTCCAAGTTGTGAACAATTTTGTATATGGAATCATCATCAGAACAAAAAAGTTAGTCAGTGTGTCTACATGGAACATGGTTTGGCAAGGGATTGTAGCTATTCCTTCAGAACTTCCCATTTTTGTCTGGTTTGAGTTTAGCTGCTTTGGCGTTTCCCTGCAAACACTGTAGATGGAAGAGCATTGCACTTATAAAACAGCACACATCATAAAATGTGCACTATCAGGCAGTGATGGATGACGGTATTTATTATTATTATTATTATTATTATTATTATTATTATTATTATTCTTTATTTATGAAGCGCTGTAAATTTACACAGCACTGTATATACAATCTTTTTAAGTAGATGGTTCCCTGCCCTCGGGCTTACAATCTAAAAAGACATGACACAGAAGGAGAAGGGAGTGGTGGAGGGAAAGGGTAAGAGGTCCAGCAGTTCCTCTCTACCTTCGAGGCCTGGACCAAGGCAGATGGACTGAAGGGAGGCCTTGGCTTCATAATGGATGATTAATCTTATTCCAGGGAAAATACATACTCTCAAGTAGGATAATACATATACAGTACATAGCAATACAGGAAATGGTTTGATAAACAGGCACCAAAAGAACATCAAATAGTAAGCGACAATTATGCAATGCCTGGGAAGAATTCTCTGAACAGGATGGTTTTCAACTCCGTTTTGAAGCTGGTTAAAGAAGTGATGGCTCTTGCTTGTGGGGGAAGAAGGTTCCAGGAGTGAGGGGCAGCAAGTGAAAAGGGGCGAATCCAGGATGGGGCAGAGGAAATCCTGGGCTGAGAGAGGAACCCTTGACTACCAGAAAGGAGGGCCCTAGTGGGAAGGTGAGGAGAAAGGAGGTCTGATAAGTAAGGAGGGGCCAGTCCATGGAGGGCTTTAAATGTCGACAGCAGGAGCTTATACCGAATGCAGAAAGGGAGGGGGAGCCAGTGAAGGGATGCCAACACAGGAGAGATGTGGTCAGAGCGGTGGGTGGAAGTGATAATGCGTGCAGCTGAATGCTGGACAGAGATTAAAGGACGGAGGTGAGAAAAAGGAAGCCCAGCCAGGAGTAATCAAGTCGTGAGATCACTAGGGCATGGACCAGGATCTTGGCAGTAGAGGCGGAGATATATGGTCGGATTTTGGTAATGTTGTATAAAAAGAATCTACAAGCCTTGGCTGTGGTCTGGATCTGAGGGATACATGACAGAGAAGAATCAAAGATAAAACCAAGATGGGGCTTGCTGAAACTGGTTGAATAGAAATGTTGTCCACAGGACAGAAAAGGAGTGTTGAAGGGTGGGCTTAGGAGGAAAGACAAGAAGCTCCGTCTTGAACATGTTGGCTTCAAACGCCAATGGCGCATCCACTGTGAGACAGCGTGAGGCAAGACGACACTTGCTGTTCAAGACCTTGGAGAAGGTCAGGGGGTAAAGATCTAACTGGGTGTCATTGGCATACAGATGGTAGGCAAAAGAGCTAATGAGTTTTCCTAAGGACAATGTGTAGAGAGAAAACAGAAGGGGACCCAGAACAGAGCCCTGGGGAACTCCAACAGATAAGGGAACAGGTATCTATGTTAGTGAGATGGTCAGTCAAAATGTAAAGAAGCTATCCAGGGCACTGAGCCAATTTGAGAAAAGGATTAAAACTATAACTGGATTCAGTAGCTCATTGACATGGAGGTTCTCAGCTAGCATTGCCTGAGATTCCAGCTTTAATGATGCACATTTTTCTGCAGAAGAAAAGGTCCACTGGGTAACTGCAGGCTAGTCTTTACTGGCTGCAGTAAATTTTTTCCCAGAGGATCTGAGTGTGCAGGGTGGATTATATGGAAGAAGGCAATCTTGCAGGTAGGCTGGTCCCAGGCCATGAAGGGTCATCACCAACACCTTGTACTGTGCCTGGAAACTAGTAGGCAGCCAGTAGAGAGATTTTAGGATCAGTATTATATAGTCACTTCTAGCTTTTCCGGTGACTAATCTGGCCGCCATATTTTGAACTAGTTGAAGTTTCTATACTAGGCACAAGGATAGTCCCATGTAGAGAGCATTACAGAAGTCAAGACATGAGGTTACTAGCACATGTACCACATTTTCCAGATCCCCTGGCTCCAGGAAGGAATGCAATTGGTGTATCAGTCAAAGCTGATAACAATCTCTCCTGACTGTTGCATTTATCTGATCTGACATTTGAAGCAATGAGTCCAGGAACACCAGTCCAGGACTGGGGTATGTTACAAAAGATCTAAAGAGGGAAACAAAGCACCACTTCCCTCGCACCTTCTCCCTTCTGCACCTCTCTCAAGGGTCATAGTCTCGGCATAGATAATGGGGAAACAAACCTCAGTGCACTCTCTCTCTTGCTCCCCTCCCATCCCTCTACCATCAGCATTTCTAAGGCTCATGGCTTGCAAAATGGGGTAGAAACCTCTCTCTCTTCCCTTCACCGCCAGTATTTCCAAAGCTCATGGCTTGCAAACAAGGTACAAGCCTCTTTCTTTCTCTCTCCCTTTCACTATCAGCATTTCCAAAGCTCATGGATTGTGAAATGGGATACAAGCCTTGACATATTCTCTGTCTCCCTTGCCTTGCCAGCTGTTAGCTCTGGCTACGAAGAAGGATGAGGGATAAGGCGCACAGAGAGAGACAGGAAAGTATGTGAGGACTTAAACAGGGAGGCAAACTCTCTCTCTCTCTCTCTCTCTCTCTCTCTCTTCCCCTTCTCTCAGCAGCTCTTTGTTAGCTCTGGCTACAAAGGAAGTCTGAGGGATAACAGAGAGAGAGTGAGTGCAGGGACCCAAATGAGGAGCTGTTTAAAGATCCCCGACTACAAAGGAAGGGTGGGCACTTCTTTTAGGAACTTTATAAGCAGTATTAACTTATTGCCCCATATATAGGTCGACACATGATTTTGGAGTCCATTTTGGGGCATAAATTTCTCGACTTATAGTCAAGTATATACAGTAATCATCAGTGATATTTTCCCTCTAGTTACTCTGACAAACACACCCCCGTGCCTTCTCTTCAAGTTTTTGTTTTTGAAAGAGCTTAGGTAATGTTCAGACATGTATATAGGACATTCCTTATGATGGTTCTGTTGGGGAATATGAAAAATAGTTCACAAGTAAGGCCATTAGTATTTGAAAACAGACGGTGAGCTACAACCAGTCCCACACAACGACCATATGCACAGAAATACATCAAGTTTATTTACAAATACTAAAGGTTTCATGGCATCTTATGGTGAAACACTTACTACTGTGTACTCTTTGAACATGGATAACAGAAAGAGAATTGCAGACTACAAAATGAAGGATGAATTATAAAATCAGACAAAGTGTAAATTGATTGCTGCAAGAAGGGAGAAGGTGTGGCTAAGATGAAAAAGGAAATAACATGCATACATGCTGTGTCTAAACTCTTAGGCAGAAGTGCAAACTAAAAACTACTGAGAACAGGCATGCTACCAGATCCACTCCTAGCGATTTGTGGAATCTGAAAGATTCTGGATTTTATTCTGAAAAGGTTCCCAACTACATATTAACAGTTTTTATTTCACTATGAAAGGGTGATATGAATAGGGCCAACAACAAAATCACTCCAGAGCACTTGCTTTGGTTTTGTGGAGCAAAAAGAGTTCCCTGATTTTCTGAGGCACTCTGAGCAATGAAATGGACAAGGTATCAGCTACGGGAATGGTGTCTCAGTTGGAATGTGACAAAATACAAGTAAGAATATACTAATGTTCTTAGGGGCAGAAATAATATATGAAGACTTGAGGGGGTGGGGTTCTTCAGGAATTGAGAAATTCCAACACATAAAATTTTCCTGAAATACTTTTCAATTCCCCCACCAGTCTTTGAAAAGATTTAAAAGACCACACAGGCCAGACTCACCATTTTTTCTGCCTCCACTAACACAGCCATGTAGTGGGTGAAGGGATATGTAAAGTCTGAGCACAATGATGATGTGGTGATGTCACTTTCCAGGACCTCTGGCGGAGGTTCTGGAGGATGCCTGCTATCAGAACATAGCTGGCAAAGATCCATGGCTGCTGCTAGCAAGGTCATGGAATGTCTGGGAGAAGGGGAGCCGCCAAGGATTAGCAGGTGTGTTCTGACAGCTGATACATGACAACCCTTGGTTGCTTTCTGCCTTCCCCCCACCCACTGTACGGCTGTGTTGACAGGATGTAAAACATGTCACTTTCTACCTCATGTGAGAACTTCTTCTGAAACTTCATCACTTTCCCTGATGTCGAGAAAAATTATTAAATGATTTTCCTACCATGCAGAAATAAATAATTTATAAGCACAGTCGTATTGGGTCTTGTAGCATATGATAGTGGCGATGTTGCAAAAAACAACAACTTTTTACTTCTCTACCATGATCATATCTTCATTGAGTGGCCCCTGGAAAGCCTTTCTGAGTTGTGACTGGATTGTCCAAGAATGGAATTAGAGTTCTAGAAGAGTTCTGCAAGGGTTGTGAAAACCATTTTAAACCATAATTTTTTGCATCCATACTTAACTGTGTTCCACAAATTTTGTTAATCCTATGGAAATGTTCGGAGCACCACTGGGATATGAGTAGTGGAATCAGTTTAAACTTTTGCAGCATGAAGATGTGGACAAGATGCTTGCTAGAGCTGATATGCCTTCCTGATCAGCTTGCTCAGTGGTTTTTGTGTAGGATTCATCCCTATCAAGTAACACACTCTCAGCCTCAAGAGGGAGGCCAAGGCAAACCCCCCTCTGAACAAATCTCTCAAATAATAATAATAATAATAATAATAATTTATATTCCACGTAATCACTTGGAATCCAAGCAGATTACAACAATAAAAGAGAATACAGTTAAAATTCTAAAACCCCTATCCCTCCCCCCCCAGTATAAAAACCAGACATATATTAAAACAGTAGTATAAAATAACAGTTAAAATCAGTGGAAGATTTGTAAAAAAGAAATGTATAGCGGGGACCAGATAGGATGGAAAAAGGGATGAAGAAAAGGGGAGAGAAGGTGGGGGGTGGGGAGACAGGAAGATAGAGGTGGACCTAGTCTGGCAAGGCCTGCCGGAAGAGATCTGTCTTAATAGCCTTCTTAAAAGTTTCCAAGGTGGTAATCTGACGGATCTCATCCGGCAGGTCGTTCCAGAGTCTAGGAGCAACTGCTAAAAAGGAGCACTAGGTCACTGCCAAAAGTCTAGTCCTCTTTGGTCAAAGCAGATTCTTCCCAGAAGAACAAAGAGTGTGGAGAGGATGATATGGGAGTAGGCATTCCCACAAGAAGTCAGGACCCAAGCCATGTGATGGTTTTGCCTTTGGCCCATCATAAGTTGGATATGATTTGAAGGCATACAGCAGCAAACTTGGAGAAGGATAGCATCCTCAGGTATGGCAGTTTTTCTAGGGAAGTTTACCTAATGCCCACTTTTATAATTCAGATGCCAGGTAAAGACAGTCTTACTGTTTCAGGCATTTTCTTGTACTGAATGAATCACAAGGTACTTTAAGCACTGGGAGAGTTTGTTCTATCTCACCCTGATGTTGGCTTATTCTATAAGGATTACATTAATTATACATATTGGTATTTAATTAGGTTAGGCATTATTAATTGTTGGACATTTTATTATTCTTGTTCTAGTTATTCAGACCTACTGTGTGAACCCTCCAGAGTAAAGTGTTATGAAGAGTGATGCCTAGAATGAATGGATGGAAGGAAGTTGTCTCTCTCTTTTCCTTCCCTCTTTTCTCCCTTTTCTTTTGCTGAATCTGCACAGCAGAAATAATGCAGTCTGACACCATTTTAACTGCCATGGCTCAATGTTATGGAATTCTGGGATTTATAGTTTTGTGAGCTATTTAGACTTCTCTGTCAGAGAGCTCTTGTGCCACAACAAACTACAAATTCCAGAATTCCATAGCCTGGATCCATGACAGTTAAAGCAATGTCACATTACATTATTTTTGCAGTGCAGATTCAGCCTTTATTACATAATGTATGTTCTACCTGAAGAACAATATTAATGCAAACTGATTTAGCCACCATAGATTTCAGTGGATTTACTGTGGGTAGGGATAAAATTAGAACTATCCTATTTGAACTAAAATACCTTTGAATGTCTGAAGCAAGGATCCCATGAAACAGTGGGGGAATTCATCATCTTGCTTGCTCACTCATCTCTCCTTTTGGCCTATTCATGATCACAAAGATCTCTACAATTCTTTGTATAGTCATGCAAAAATAAAATGCTGCCAGGAAAACAAACAGCTTTTAAGAAGAGTCCTGTGTCAGAGTGCAAAAGATGTCTGCTCATCCTCCATCTGTATCTCTGTTTATTTATGAATCAAGAGAAGAACAGTGGCTTAATTCCCTCCAAAGCTTTTAAGTGCTAAACTAATCAGTTAAAGTTTAAATAATAAAATATAATACAGTCATCCAGAAGTTGACCTATTTTGGCTCTTGGCATGCATAGATATTAAGGATTTCTATGGAGTATAATGCTATAGTTTATAGCAAAGAAAGATTTAACCCAACCTGCTTTTCAGGATCTTATCTGTATTCTAAATCTTATATAAGAATGACATTAATCATAAAATATGAGGAGTAAATAATACTTTAATGCCTCTCTTCTTAATCCTATCGGACACATGTTCCTGGGTTCATTAGATACAGTTAAGTAGGTTTCATTCATGTCTAAATATATTTTATCAGTTAACACACAACTTGATCTTTCTTCAGAACTGTAGCTCCATTTACATTTGCAAAATTGATGCAGGATCAGGTTGAACTGGCTCTGCCAGTGCCAGGCATAATTAAAAAGGCTTGTATAAATAAGAGAAGCATGCTCACCTGCTTGGACCTACTTTGCATTGCAGAGATAATTTACAAGTCTTAATTACAATTGTTCATTTACCTGGAGTCATGTGCATCTTTCCAAAATCTTTCCTAGAACATGAAACACTCCAGTCTGTGAAACACAAAACCACCCTTGAAAGCATTATCAAGCTCTAAAGGCAATCTTCATTATTTTTCTTTCTCTTTTGTTCATGTACCATCAGAACGAAACCTGCCATGAAAACAAAACTGCTAAGTATGAAGTTGATTTCCTGTTGATGCTTCACAGTAACATACTGACCTCAATGCAACATCCCCTCAGCATGGTGTAAAGATCCACATGCAGACCAAGACTGTACTAAGCCATATATCTTCCCTTAAAAAGCCTCTGAAGGTTACTAAAAAGCATTTGAAGCTGCCCTGCATGGCCACTCTATGCTACATGGCAAGTAGGCAGGATCAATAAATGGTCCAACTACAACCCCATAGCCAGAATATAATAATTACAGCAGCACTGACACACTTGGAGGATCTCAGCAGATCTCAGTGCTGGTGTCATCATTTTGCACCTGGCTATGTGGACATGACTGCTCACAGTGAAGCATGGAATGGCTGTGCAGAACAGCTTCAGGGACTTTAGTGAGTGGGGGGCTTTGGGCACTGCAGAGGGATGAAAGGAACAGCAACCCTTTCAGCACCCATAAAAGGACATTCACACATGTAAAGCGACACAATGGGGATGAACAGACAGCCCCAAAGGAGTAGCTTGCTGCTGCCCTTTTGAGTGCCAGATTGGAGACCCAGGTGTTTATCAGACGAGCTCTTAAAGAGGTACTATTCCAGTGTGACTCCTCTAGCTGCCTCCTGTTGCATGCTGGGATTGGCAGTTTTAAGGAGGGGTATTTAGAATTCTCAGGCAGAGAAGTTCAGCTCCTTAAAACTGGCAATCCCAACATGCAACAGGAGGCTGCTAGAGGAGTCACACTGGAATAGTAGCTCTTTAAGAGCATAGTGTGATAAACATCCCAGAAACCACATGCCATGGCCCCAATTTGGCAGTTTTCCCACTCAAAAAGAAGCAGCAAAATGCCGCTCCTTTTTGAGATGGCAAAAAGCCGCCCTTGCCACTGCTGCTGCAGTGCTTTGCTCTGTTTCTTTGCTGCTGCATATACATATAGATGCTGTGCCACAAAAGCATACCCATGCTGCCTACCATCTGGTCAGGCGGGCAGTGTGATGACTGCTTGGGGGTGGAGTCAGGGCATGCAGCATGTGGTTGCCATGCCCCCACTCCACTTCAACACTGGCTCTTGGTGCTGGTCTGTTCAGCCTCCTACTCATGTGTATGCCCCTAATATCATTCCAGCTTTGGTGTGTGGTTACATGATAATCCCAAAACCTGAAAGGCAAGGAATCTCCCAATGTATTTCATGATTTAAATGGTAACAGCTGTTTAACTTCATAGCAAAGTGGGGGTGACTATGATATTTTGCTACATGAGATAACAGATAAAGTGAAACCTCCTCCCATTCTACACACAGAAACTGATCAGAGTGGTAGTTGAATCTCACTTACTTCTAGGAGTAAGTCCTCAACCACACAGGAGGACAGTTAGCTTTAACCATTCAGGATAGGCTGCAAGGTATCCCATAGCTTTGTCCTCCAGCACTGCACTACTGCCCCTCTCCTTGCTTCTGCCACCTGTGGAGGCCATCTCACTCTGCCTATTGGCAGGACTGGGCTTGTAGCATATAGTATTCTGTCTTAAATAGTTGTTGTAGCCATCCTGCTATGACATGGTCATAATGACAGTTTCTCATATGCTCCATCTTTAGTGTGGGGTGTTTGTTTGCTTGCCTAACAGGTTTTAGGAATCACATTGCCTGAAGTAAAGCTTCAGAAACTGTTCATGCTGATACTGCATGGCTACATAACCTGACAATATTCAGCAAGAAAAAGCTTGTTTTTCCTATAGTATATATGGAGAACATATACAAGGATTATGAATAGGGAATCATCAGATAGCACTATGCAAATAATCAAAGTCATGGAAAAACTGGATTGTGGTTACGATAGTGTTACATTACATAGGATTTATTTGGTGAGATCTGATGATAATACTACCTTGATGCAAATATCACTACAAGGAACTGAAAGTTTGCAAAAGAAACAGTGTCCATCATGATTTTTTTTTGACGATGAGATTTAGATGACAATGCAACATATCAATGTAACATATAACTGTATTTGAAATATATGATCTCCAAATGTTTGGTTAATCTCATTTAGAATGCAAAGTACAGTCGGCCTGCTGTATCCACGGATTATTTATCTATGGATTCAACCATCCACAACTTGAAATTTAAAAAAAAATTCCAAAAAGCAAACCTTGGTGTTAACATTTTATATAAGAGACACCATTTGAGTATGCTGTTGTATTTAATGGGACTTGAGCATCCATGGATTTTGGTATCCATGTGGGATACTGGAATCAGACCTCAGTGGATAACAAGGACACACTATAAATATGTAGGAGTTCTCTGTCCTAGATAAAATGTGACTTCCTGACATTACTGGACTTCAGTTGTTATCATTCCTAGCCAGTGGTACAGGATGATAGGACTTACAGGCTGGCCCTTTATGGAAGTAGTTATGCCACCTGACATAACTATCCTTATAGCTTATCTCTTTTATGAACTTAGATCCAATATCATTTTAGCATCTGCTCTCTAGTGCAGTAGGACTCCCCCCCCCCCCCTTTTTTTTTCTTCCTTCCTTAGCTCTCTGCAGCACCCAAAAGCCAACCTGAGAAAGCTGGGACATCCTTTGAAACATAATTTGAGATTACATGAATAGGGGTGTTCTTCATCCCCAGTTTCACTGATGAAATTAGTTCTGTCAATCAGACAGTCTCATTGAATCCTGCTGATGGTTCCCACAAAAAAAAAAAAAAAAAAGGATTTCCCCCCTCATTCTAACAAAATGTGGTGCAAATACTTTATGAAGAGGAAAAGAACATGTTCCCACTGGGACTTGCGGTATCCCTTTACTACCCACATAAACCATGTCTGGCAAAGTCTGTAGTCCTTAGACTGGTTTCATTCCCCACCTCCCCAAAAATGTTATCAGAAGAGATGATATCTCAAGCTTAGGGAAGCTTAGGGAAGCTTAGATATTTCTGGATAAAAAAGTATTTTTTTAAATAAAAAAGTATCACATCCTACTTAGAGAAAAGCTAAAGAAGATTTTATTTAAAAGGAGGATGTAATTTTCTTCTTGTTTTTTTTTAACCAAAAGAAAAAAAAAGTAAAAGAGCTGGATTTAATCTAATATCACCACTAAAGCTTTGCCGCATTTGAAAAGTACCTAGGGCCAAAGAGATGATCCTGAATTAGCATAGTATACAAATCAGCTTTTTGATTTTTATCAGATTATCTACAGTGCTGGCTAATGCTGATGCATTCTGCAACATGCAACAAACATGTTGCTAAGCCTCATATTTCTGCCATGTAAAACATCCTCAACTTGTGCCTTAATTATTTTAACAAGATAAAATACTTCTGCATGAATAATATTATCAGAATTACATTAAATCTCTCCATTTGTTATCTCTAATGCTACTTAAAGGAGAAGTTAATAGAGTAATTCATTCTTGTAGAATGACCTTGGTCACTAGTACATGATGTTTCATATTCATTATGCTGAGCTAAGTGAGGGCGCTGTTATAATATCACTTAATTTATATTCTAAATAATGCTCTGGGGACAAGTTGCTCTTGTGCATTAGAGTTCTATCTAAATCACAATATTTGAAGACAAGTATAAAGCACAGCAGATAACTATTAAACACTTTGCTTGCTAACACTAAGCATTTGTAGAGGTTTACAGAATAAAGCCCTGGGATTTTCTGAAGACAAGCAGTAGATCCTGTGGAAACAGCTACTCTTTAAAAAGAAGAGTGAGTCCAGTTTATATTTGTATTATGCTGTTAGTCCCTTACCATTCTCACTCATTCATCCATCCTTGTGAAAACTAAAAATGTGTTAGAATTACGGCAGTGATGAGAACTGATTGCAATGTTACTGTTACTCAATTTCCTTTTTTAAATAATTAAAAATTAAATGAATGTGTGAATTATCCTGCAACTAATCCGTCAATCAATCACAATATATCTGTATCTTTTGAGGCTGTGAAGAAAATCTAAGATACTATGCACCATAATGAGCAAACACAACATTCTTCTTTCAAAGGAAAATTGTAATACAGGTATGACCTTTTTTCCTTCCCTACTGTAGATGTATCTGGAACCAGAGGGGATTAAAATAAAAATAAACACAAATATATACATATACAACTGTGTCCTAAAGTCACCTGCAACACTGGTTACAGCTTCAACTAACTGGCAAACAAAAGCTTGTAATCTTATATCCTTTTGCTTTCCAGTTCATAACAAGTTTTTAAAATTATTGCATTTTAGTTACTTTTAAAAGTTTGAATGCTATAAGGCACTGGCCTATGGTACAAAACACACACTGGACTTCTATCCAGTTTATTGTGTTAGCCCCCCCCCACCAGAGCACCAAGCACATCAAAGCACATCCATACATTAGGATAGTTCTCTAGCCCCTTAATTAGGTTGCACCCCTGTGAAATGTGTCAGTCACTCCACAAAAAATGTTTGTTCTTGTGATTGCTCGTTTGTAAAGTAATATATTTATACCTTTATCAATGGGAAATAAATTTGTTACAAATATATCTTTATTTGTTACTAGTTATTTGCAAACTCTGGCCAAGGCCAGAAACATACAGTGCACCCGTGTCATACTCAGGTACGGTATACAGGGCTTACAGCATACGCTAGAAGCCGCACCGGAAAGACTTTTCCTATGCCCCAGAAGAAACAATGGGGCATGCTGGGTGCACACCGTGGGAACGAGCCCCATTGTTTTTAATGGGGCTTGAGTTTACTCAGTATTTCCCTTATGCAGCAGGGTCCGGAACAGATCCCCCACGTAAGAGAAGGGCCAACTGTAGCTTGCTTCAAAGATGAAGGTTTATATATTTAAATGGAGCAGCACTGCTTCCCTGGGTCATCTATCCAAGACGTAAATCCAATTGCTAGTCCCAATTATAATAGACTACTGTATTTGATTTAATGGTATTTATGTAAGTGTTGACTGTCTGTTGAGCAAATGACTCAGTGGGTCTTCTCTAGTTGGGATGAATTATGGATATAGACCCATATTTTGGTTGGTGAATCTTGTAGTATGTGGGTAATGTAGTGTGGGTATCTTTTTGGTACACTTGGTGGTGTAAGACAGTGCTTCCTAAGTAATGTGATGTAGGGGAGCAAAAGGGTTTTCTTCCCAGTGTTCCAGGGACCAGCACCATATTTGTGCCCATTCATTACAATGGTTTCTTTCTGGGAAATTTATCACAGATCTGCACATGGCTATGGACTACAACTTTGAGAAGCACTGATGTAGGATTTGGAGTGTGAAAGAAACTTGAATTGTATACATGTGTCCTAAAATAGTTTATTTCTATGCAGAATATTTCTCTCCACTTTGATGCATCTAGAATGATTTAAAAGTCCCAGATTTTGTTTCTTCTGTTTCCAATTTTATACTGGCTGAAAATAAATTAAACCGGGGAGCTGTCTTAAAAAGTCTCTGATTGAACCAGGAGCTGACAGAAAATTTTCTGGGATAAGCAAAATGTGTGGGGATTTCCAAAGTAGAATGGAAAAGAACAGGAACAGAATCTGAGAATTTCTGGTCCCTTTAATCAGTCTGGATGTGTCCATCTTAAAACACACACACACACACATCACACTTGGAAGATTGGTTTCAAATGACACTGGCTTTTTCCTCTCTTCTAGGTACTAAATAAATAAATATTTTGACAAATGCCATTTCTTCAACATAACATAATGTTGACAGCACATTTTGACTTTATGTTGTTATGGAGCTCCTATGTGGAATTGTAAATGTTATTTTTGAAAATTACACAGGATCATGCTTAAATATTATGAGGATCTTTCCCAGTTTAGCCTTCTCAGGCTTTTCTAAGCAATCATTTGTTTTTATTAATTTGCCCAAAAATCTAGGAGAAGTCATAACAGTTATTATTGTTATGATTGTTATTAAATGCACTAAACACACCAAATCTAGGTACCACATAAAGATTACAAAGATAATAGGCTTTTAGTTCAATTAGGGAATAATTGTTTTGAAGAGATGTTCCTTGTATTCAGCATTTACACTAACTATTATCTTGTAACTATGACTACTGAACCAGCTGAGAGATCTATGGTCCCTACATTTTCCCTCAGTAGAGAAGGTGGGTGAGTAGAGATGCAAGATTTCCAGAAATTTTCAAGTCAAGGAGGAGGAGCAGTTTTTAAAAGGGTTTTTTCCTTTGGGGGAAAAATGTAACATTAGCACCATGTACAAGCTGAAGCATAAAATCATTATGTTTCACACACACACACACATAATTACAAAGAGAATTCAATTTTATTTTTTGCTACAAATGGAGCTATAAATCCCTCAACTGGAAAGGAACGCCTGAACTATGAGGAACCTCTTTGGTATTACCAGTTTGAGGAACACATAACAACATCAACAACCAACAACTCAGATAAAAATCCCTCAAGATTAATAATATGGAAATCAATGATGGGATAGTGTTCTTAACTGCTGACAGTCTTGTTTAGAAGTTGTGGACAGGTCATGTGTCACTTGTAGCTTTATCTTTCAGTAGAGGAGTAAAATGGTTGACAAGAATTGTTGGGGACTTAAGACCCTAGCCTAGAGGGGGGGCTAGGTGCTATCTTGCACTATAACAAAGACCTGATGGTTTTCTCGGGGAATTGACAATGGCATTCCAGAATGACTAATAGCTATAACAAAAATACCAATTGGATTTAGGACAACCCCAAAATAAGTGGATAGGAATGTTGGATAGGGACTTGGCAGGGGGTAGGTAGGAAATGTTGGCTTACCTGTCTTTGTCTTTGTTTCTCATATAATCATAGAATCATAGTTGAAAGAGACCACAAGGGCCATCCAGTCCAACCCTCTGCCCTGCAGGAAATCTCAGTCAAAACTTTCCCAACAGATGGCCATCCAGCCTCTGTTTAAAGACCTCTAGGGAAGGAGACTCCACTACACTCCGAGGGAGTTTGCTCCACTTACAGTCAGGAAGTTCCTCCTATTGTTGAGATGGAATCTCTATTCGTGGAGCTTGCATCCATTGCTCCAGGTCCTAGTCTCTGGAGCAGTAGAAAACAAGTTAGTTCCCTCCTCAATATGACATCCCTTCAAGTTTTTAAACAGGGCTATCATATCACCCCTTAACCTTCTCTTGTCCAGGCTAAACATCCCCAGCTCCCTAAGTCGTTCCTCATAGGGCATGGTTTCTTGACCCTTCACCATTTTAGTCGCCCTCCTTTGGACATGCTCGAATTTCTCAATGTCCTTTTTGAATTGTGGTGCCCAGAACTGGACACAGTATTCTAGGTGGGGCCTGACCAGAGCAGAATAGAGTGACACTATTACTTCCCTTGATCTAGACACTATACTTCTATTGATGCAGCCTAAAATCACATTGGCCTTGTTAGCTGCTGCATCACACTATTGACTCATGTTCAATTTGTGGTCTACTTGGACTCCCAGATCCCTTTCACATGTAGTCTCGTTCAGCCACGTATCACCCATCCTATATCTGTGCATTTCATTTTTCTGCCCTAAGTGCAGTACCTTACATTTCTCCATGTTGAAATTCATTTTGTTAGCTTTGGCCCAGCTTTCTAATCTATTAAGGTCATTTTGAATTTTGATCTTGTCCTCTGGGGTATTTACTACTCCTCCTAATTTGGTAAGTATGCCCCCAATTCTGTCATCTAGTATTTGATAAAGATGTTGAATAGCACTGGGCCCAGGACAGAACCCTGTGGGACTCCACTGGTCACTTCTCTCCAGGATGAAAAGGAGCCATTGTTGAGCACCCTTTGGGTTTGGCCAGTCAACCAATTACAAATCCATGTAACAGTTACCTTGCCTAGCCTGCATTTCACTAGCTTGTTTGCAAGAATGTCATGGGAAACCTTGTCAAAGGCCTTACTGAAATCAAGATATACTACATCCACAGCATTCCCTTCATCTAACAAATTGGTAATTTTATCAAAAAAAGAGATTAGATTTGTCTGGCATGACTTTTTTCTCTGAAACCCATGTTGACTTTTTGTGATTATGGCATTGCTTTCTAGATGTTCACAGACTCTCTGTTTAATGATCTGCTCTAGAATCTTTCCTGGTATAGATGTCAGACTAACTGGTCGATAATTGTTGGGATCTTCTTTTTACCCCTTTTTGAAGATGGGGACAACATTTGTCCTCTCCTGTCTGCTGGGACTTCTCATGTTCTCCAAGAGTTCTCAAAGATTATTGCCAATGGCTCCAGTATTACTTTTGCCAGTTCTTTTAATACTCTTGGATGTAGTTCATCTGGTCTTGGAGATTTATATTCATTTAGATTAATGAGATATTCCTGTACTATCTCCTTACTTATTCTGTGCTGAAATTTCCCTATTCTTTCCTCTGCTCCATTGTCCTCAGATTGAGCACCCTTTTCCTTTTCTGAGAAGACTGAGGCAAAGAAGGTGTTGAGTAATCCTGCCTTCTCTCTGTCCCCTGTTAGAGCAAGAGGATTTCTAGAACAAGAGGATATGCAGAGAATCTGGGGGGTAGGATGGAGCAATCAGCAAACCCATTGAGTCTTTGTCTTGGTATTACCTGGGTTCTTCACATGTCTTCTGGTCTACATGTCCTTCCTATGGGAAAGCCTCCTGGTGTTCCTAAGATCATTGACCTCTCAAGACCATGCTTGGGTCCAGATATGAAAATATGAAAATATGGAAACCCCTAATATAACGTGGAGTGTGTTGGGTATGCTAACAAGCTTTCCCATGACATCTGCTACTTAAGGTGCCTCCATCACTTTGCCTAATGATATGACAGTTTCAGTAACAAGAAATGATTTCTACAGTGGTGGGGAGATTCAGCTGGAATCCTCAGAGAATACCAAATTTGGCCCAGAAAACTGAAGTAACCAGTTCCTAATCTGAACATTATTCCAGATCTCTCTCCCTCCCTCTCTCTCTCTCTCTCTGTGTGTGTGTGTGTGTGTGCGTGCGTGTGTGTGTTTGTGTAATTCAGAATTATTCACAACTATGGGGCAGAATAGACCACCCTGAAGGGGTGGCTTCAAGCCGCCTCTGTGAAAGCGTGGTTGGGGCTGTGGCAACTGCATGCCACGGCTCCAGCTTTTTGCCAGCCCAAAAAGAAGTGGCAAATTGTCACTCCTTTCTGAGTTGGCAAAAAACTGTCTTTTTCTGTACCACCGTGGCTTTACGGAGCTCCTGCTGCATATGGCATGTAAACGCAGCACTGCAAGAGTGCCATGAAGCCAGCCTAAATGTGGTCAGGCAGGTGGTGTGATGCTAGATTCCGGGCAGCTTCAGAGATGTGGCATCAAAGTACCATGCTCTGAAGCTGCCCAGAAGCTGCTGCACAGGGGCGGTCTGTTTAGCCTCTAAGTCCATTTGTATGGGTGGCATAAGGAGAAGCAAGAACAACTGCACTGGAAGTGTAATAAATGAACCTAACTGTGCTATATAACAGATATTTCACTGTGTAGGATCCAAATGTCTTTGACTGATACATTATGATATATTACAATGCTGCTTGACATGTCAAAGGACATGATTTAGTAGTCACTGCTTATTTCAATTTACTCTTTTTGCGTTTTTAATTAGTAAATGAGTCCCTCATGGTCAAATGATTAATTACACAATAATTCACTGCAGTGCCTTCTTTCTTATGTTAGAGTGGAGAGAACACAATATAGAGAAAGCACTTGGAATATGGGCTGACATTATAAATTAGAGCCACATATTCACACCATTCTACTTAAGATGGTGTCACCACTTCCATTTAAAATACACACACAACCTTGCTTTCAGGGTGTTTTAATAGTAGTTGCAAAAATTCACTCCAATTTGGCAGTGCATGCTTTGTAAGATCACACTTTTGGACAGACCTTCCTATCTGTCTGGGAGGAAGAAATGAGGAAATGAAATGGGTCAATTGTAAATAGAAAATATTAAATTGTACCTGTTTTGTAAATCTATTTCTATTACAGATTAATTTCAAAATTGGCATTTTGGTCCAACAATACTGTGTGAGACAGTCCTTTAATCCAAAAATTGCCAGGAACTTTACTCACTTGATAGGAACAAGGAGGAATGCATATACAAGCAATACCGAATTCTATTTCTAACTATTCAGTTTGTGATACACAGCTACTCACCCACATATATTGCTTCATTTACCCATCAGTAAATTTAATACCAGCTCAGAAGCACATTTTAAGCACATTTGACAGTAGGCCAAATGCATTTCAACTGTATGTGTTGCAGCCAAAGTCAGGAATTCTAATAAATCAGACTGCTTTTCAGTCCATTGTCAAATGGAATATATATACCTGGGTTGTTTTTTAATCTAATAGAAAAATTATTTTTTTCTTTTCTTTTTAAAAATCAAAATGAGTAATTCATTATTTTTTATTTACAATACTAATTCATTGGTATATTTTCAACCCACTCTAAACATTAACTCTGTGCCATGTGTTTTTGGAGAGATTAGAGTGCTTTGCTCTCCCATCTCCCTGAAATTCAAGAGAATGTAAAGATGGACCCCCTCAGGCAATCTTAATTTAATCCAGCATCAGTAGCTATGTGAGTGTGGTCCAGTATTAAATGGGGATAAGAAAAAATGTCCTGAAAAGAGAAAAAAAAGTTGTATCAAGCCTTCACCTTTAATTCCCCATCTTGCAATTCCAATTCATCCCTGAGGCATTTCTGTATATCTTTCTCTCCCTATTCAGTCCCTAGATAAATATGCATATTATAATATATACACATTAATATGTTTAAACATTTCTCATATGGCACAGTCCCATTGCCAGCTGGATGAAACTAGTTAAACTATGAGAAAAGGCATCCACTCTTATGCTTGATCCTCTGTTGTAGGGATGTAATCCTTTGCTAATTTTATTCTTGAACAAAGCAATGAGTAATTTAAGAAATTTTCTTCTGTTGCCAAATAGGTGAATTCTACAGAGAATAAATCCTGGACTGCAATCAAGGATTCTTTTCGTCAGGGTGTCTCAGCACTCAGAAAGTGGGGTTTTTTGTTTTTTGTTTTTTGCCATTTTCTGAATATTTTTTAATGTTATTTTCATCCCTTTATTGTTAACTGTCTTCAAATTGACCTCAACTCATGGTGATCCTGTGAATGAGACACTTCCAAGACATGTACAGCTCTGCTCACGTCCTGCAGACTTATGGAAGTGTCCTGCTTGATTAAGTGTATCCATGTGATATGTGGGCCTTCCTCTCTTCCCACTGCCTTCTATCCCAGCATTCTAATCTTTTCTAGTAAGTCACACCTTCTCATGATGTGGCTGAAGTACTACAGCCTTAATTTAATCATCTTCATGTCTAAGGAGAATTCAGTCTTGATTTGTTGTAGGTCCCATTTGTTTGTCCATTTAGCCATCTACGGTAACCACAGAACTCTTCACCAGCATCGCATCTCAAATGAGTTTATTTTCTTTCTGTCAGCTTTTTTCACCATCCATCTTTCAACACCCATGCATAGCAATGGGAAATACAGTGGTATAGGCAATCCTAATTGCACCAGTACAATCAAATATAGCAGCACATGCAATTCTTTAAGAGCAAACCAGTTCAGTTGTAGGTCTTTGTATTTCAGGATCTTGTCTAATTCTTTCAGAGCTGTCCTTCCCAGTCCTAGTCTTCTAGGGAACTCCGGTGGTGCATTGGTTAAATGCCTGTACTGCAGCCACAAGATTGTGAGTTCAATCCCAGGCAGGGGTCTAAGGTCCACTCAGCCTTCCATCCTTCCATAGGTTGGTAAAATGAGTAACCAGCTTGTTGGGGGCAATTAACTAACACATTGTAAACAATTTAGGGAGTGCTTAGTTCACTGATAAGCAGTATAGAAATGCATGTGCTATTACTATTGCTTCCCAGTCCTAGTCTTCTGATTTTTTTGACTACAATCTCCATTCTGATCAATGATTGATCCAAAGTATAGCAAGTATGGAATCCTCATAATCTATGTGAAATTTATGTAAATTCTTCACAGTCATTTTTTTCTCAACAGTAAATCTGCCTTTGGACTTTCTTTTTTTTCCCTTTCCTTAGCAATTGTTCCAAGCCTGCTGTGTTCTGACAGTAGTATAGTGTCATCTGCATATCTTAGATTGTTGATATTCCTTCCTCTGATCTTCACTTCTCCTTTTTCCAATTATAAGCCTGCCCTGTGTATGATACTACATATAAGTTGACTAAATAGGGTGATAAAATGCAGCCTTGCCAGCCCCCCCCCCTTCTCTGTGGGAACCATTCTGTTTTTCCATGCTCTGTTCTAACATAGCATCTTGTTCTGAGTACAGGTTATGCACCAGTACAATCAAATGTAGCAGCACATGCAATTCTTTCAGAGCAAACCATAATGTCTTGTGATCTATGCAGTCAAAGGCTTTGCTATAGTCTATAAAGCACATTATGGCGGGTTACACACCGCCATTAAAGTACGCACGGAGCGCGTACTAGGGTTAGGGAGGTGCGGTGCTTCCGCACCTCCCTAACCCTAATACGCACTCTGCACGTAAAAAATGATGGCGGCCGTTCCAGATGGCCGCCGCCATGAGGACGTCACGGCTGCGCCGCCTCTATACGGGGCGGCGTGGATGTGATGTCCTCGCTCCGCGCCAGGGCACCTAGTGCACCCTTAGCGCGGACCTGGAAGGAGCTCCATTTCGGAGCTCCTTCCTGGTTTGCGGCGCCGCTTTGCGTCGCTGGGCTCAGCCTTCAGACGGCTGTGCCCAGCGAAGCAAGGGAGAAAGGGGCCAAGCGGCCCCTTTCTCCTTCTCCCCACCGCCGTGGGGTGTCCTTGGGGCTTGAAGCCCCAAGGACACCCCTTTTCAGACTGCGGGGAAGCGGCGTTTTGCCACATCCCCGCAGCCTGAAAAGCGGCAGATCGGGGCTTCAGTGGCTGCCGTTCTGACAGCTGAGGCCCCGATACATTGGGGGAAGGGACAGGTACAGACTGCCCCAAATGGGCGGTCTGTAACCCGCCCATGATTTTCTTCTGGAATTCCTTGGTGGTTCCTTTATCCATCATATGTTTGCAATGTGATCCCTAGTGCATCTTCTTTTCCTATCCCTGTTTGCACCTCTGGAATATCTTGCTGCATATATGGTTGGTGTCATTCAAACCAAAGGCCTAACTAGACCATCATCCAATTCACACAGTAAACAGAATCTTCATTTTATTGTTTGGATTATATTATGTTTATGACCTTGACCCACTGAAATCCACGAAGATGGTGTAGAGATACTTTT
>NC_056525.1:179535486-179538344 GCF_019175285.1 Sceloporus undulatus
CCTGACCCCAGTCAACAAGACACAGAGAAAGGCCCTTCCAACAGACTTCATTTCTCAGGAAGGCATATACAGAGAGAGGCAGTTCTTCAAATATTGGGGTCTCAAGCCATTTACAGCTTTAAATCATCAGCACCTTGAATTCAAACCAAAAGCATATTGGCAGTTTATAGAAAACATCCATAGGTACAAGCAAGGAGTTCTTGGTCTACTTGCCGGAAACCTCTTTCTGCTTCCTTTTATACGGACTGATGAGAGGATTGACAAAATTCAAGTTTTTTAAAATAAACTAAAATTTGTAGGGAGAGCCAAGGTCTAAAGAAAATGCCTGAGATCTCCTACCTTAGAGTAACACTAGATTAAGGCTAAACTATATCCAAGGATCACTGTGAAACATGGATTAGTTACAAATTAAAGTACTATACTTTACTATATAGGTACATAAAATACTACACTCCTTATGAAGATGCTTTTTAATAATAATAATAATAATAATAATAATAATAATAATAATAATAGTCATAATAATGGAACTTTATTGTTAAAACCAAGGATGAATACAGTCAGTCCCCTACATTTGTGGTCTTGACACCTGTGGATTCTTCTTATTTGTGGGTTTCCCACCATGCTTTCAAAGCCTCTGGCCCACCCATCCCAAAGCAGCTATGTGCACATTCAGCCTCACCAGCGATTGCCATGGCTGCTGGCAACTGCCTCCCAAGGCTGGCTATTCTGTGGCTTATATGCAGTTATACCCTTTTCAGCAGCCTGATCTTTTTCACCTTCATTCTCTTCTCAGCAAGGCAGGCTGGCCTCTGTGTGCCTGAAACCAGGTTGGGGTTGCTGGATTGCTTTTTGACAACCCACTTCAATACTCTCCCACCAACTGATCTGGGGTAATTGCTCTTGCTAGTTCTCCATGGATCCTACACTGCTGTAGAGTGGGCATGGGAGCACCAAAATCCTTGACTACTCAAGTCTCATTATATACAATGAGGTAGTAAAATGGTGTCCCTTCTATAAAACAACAACATCAGGGTTGCTTTTTGGATGTGTTTGTGTGTGTGTGTGTGTGTGTGTGTGAGAGAGAGAGAGAGAGAATATTTTCGAACCATGGTTGGTTGAATCTATGAGTACAGAGGGCTGACTGTACTGTCATTTAGTTCACACAACATAAAAAGTTGATAAGATATACTAAATCAAAGACATGTTTTCATGTAATTGATTCCAATACAATAGGCTTTTGGTATTTGCTGGGTTTTGTTCCCAGGACCCCACGTGGATACCAAAATCTGTGGACACTCAACTCCCATTAAATACAATGGTGTAGTCCCATGGTTGTGAATCTATGACACACGTGCCCTCTTTAGCACACAAAGCCGTTTCTGAGGGCATGTGGAGACAGTTAAAGGAATGGGAGGGTGGAGGAAGAGGATGAACAGACATGTGCCTGTTCCTCTTCTTCCCCTGGCTTCCCATGCCTCCTGTTGACAGTTAAAAGCACAGGAGAGCAGGGAAAGAGGAGGAACAGGTGTGGAAATGCCATTGAGTTGGGCACTGAGTCTCTAAAAGGTTCACCATCACTGTTGTTTAACATCTATATGAAGCCACTGGGTGATATCATACGGCGTTATGGTGCTGGGTGCTATCAGTACGCTGATGACACCCAAATCTATTTCTCCATGTCTCGTTCGTCGGCCTCAAATTCTAATGGCATCTCTTCTCTCAATGAAAGTCTTCGGGTGGTAATGGGCTGGATGAGGAAAAACAGATTGAAGCTGAATCCGAACAAGACGGAGGTGCTCATGGTAGCGGCCCTGAAACCAAGAACTGGGTTGCAACCTCCAGTCCTGGACGGGGTCACACTCTCCTCTAGTGACTGTGTTTGCAGTCTGGGGGTGCTCCTTGATTCATCGCTCCTGATGACAAATCAGGTGAATGTGACTGTCAGGAGCGCCTGTTATCAGCTTCGGCTGATACGCCAAGCTGCGCCCTTTTCTGGAAGTAAGGGATCTCGAGACTGTTGTGCATGCGCTGGTAACCTCATGCCTTGACTTCTGTAATGCACTCTACATGGGGCTACCCTTGTGCCTGGTTCGGAAACTACAGCTGGTTCAAAACATGGCAGCCAGGCTTGTGTCAGGAACATCTAGAAGGGACCATATCACTCCGGTTTTGAGGTCCCTCCACTGGCTGCCTATTGGTTTCCGGGCCCAGTACAAGGTGTTGGTTATTACCTTTAAAGCCCTAAATGGCTTGAGTCCAAGCTATCTCAGAGACCACCTCTTCCCATACAATCCTCCCTGCACTCCTCCGGTCCTCTGGGAGGAACTTGTTGCAGCCTCAAAAATCAAGGCTTGTGGCGACTTCCCAGAGGGCTTTTCCTGCTGTCACCCCCAGGCTCTGGATCGACCTGCCGGACGAGATCTGTCAATTAACATCTTTGGACAGCTTCAAAAAGGCTGTCAAGATGGATCTCTTCAGGCAGGCCTTCCCAGACTGAAATATCCCGGCCTCAGGATCTCAGGATCTCCCCCCTCCTCAGTAATGTCTCCAAAGCCCCCTTTTCTTTTCTTTAGAACTGAAGTTGCAGTGGTTTGTTGGTTGGTATTATTTTGTTTACTTTATTGTTATTTTAACTAGTTATTGTGGTTTTAAATTAGATATGTTGTTTAATAACTTTTTAAGGGGGGAGGGAAATATATTGTTTTTATGCTGTATGCTATTTTAATGTTGTAAACCGCCCGGATTGGTTTGCCACAGGGCGGTATATAAATAAAAATTTATTATTATTATTTATTATGGTGTAGTCAAATGCCACCCCTTACATAAAATGGCAAAACCAAGGTTAGCTTTTTGGA
>NC_056525.1:179538354-179577302 GCF_019175285.1 Sceloporus undulatus
ATAGATAGATAGATAGATAGATAGATAGATAGATAGATAGATAGATAGATAGATAGAGATATATAAAGATTTTCAAGTAGTGGATGGTTCAATTCATGGAATATGGAATCTGTAAATACAGAGGGATGGCTGTAATGACTCTCCAGGCTGTCAGATTGTTAAATGACATCAACATACATTATTACTGACTTAAACTATTAAAATGAAAAGGAACAGAAAGAATGGGTAGATTTGGCAAGTACAGTAGAAGAATAGTTTAAAGAGCACAGTAAAACAGCCAGGGTCAGGGAGTAATCCCAATTGTAAACATGTAAAGAATTGCACAGATTGCTAACATGTATAAGATTGCAAAGTGCTGGTTATAACTTATAAAGCCCTACGCAGCTTTGACTATTTGATAGACTGTAACTCCCTGTCTTCATGCATCTTAATATCCTTACGAGAGTGCTTTCTCATGGTCCCACTTTCCTAACAGATCCATCTGGTGAGGAAATGTGATAAAGACCTCCTGGTGGCTGCTTGCAGGCTGTGGAAGTCCCTCTCACAGAAGGCTAGACTGGCCCCCTCTCTGTTCTTTTTTCACTGGCATGTAAATACCTTTTTATTTAATAAAGCACTGATTATTAAAGGGTCATGTAAAAGCTTTTAAGTGAATGAGTCTGCACCTTTATTTTTAGGACTTCTAAATGATTTTATACCATTTTAAATTATATGTGTTTTTAATCCAATAGTTTTTTAAAAATAAATCTTTTGTATTATCAAATGTTTAGTTGTATGTGGTTTTATCTTCTTCTGTCTTGGGAGATGCACACATGATATTAAATAAATAAATAAATAAATAAATAAATATAACCTCGCTGTAAGGCCTTTTGGGTCCCTAGTTGGGGAAAAGGCAGCATCCAGCAGGCCTATCCAGATGGTTTTTATATTATCTATTTTGATATATGTATTGAATGTTATTTTAATAGGTATTGGTTTTATATGCTCTTTAACTGGTGTTACGTATTTAATTTCTTGTTCTCTGCCTCAATCCATGGAAACAGAAGGGCAAGAAATAATAATAATAATAATAATAATAATAATAATAATAATAATAATTCTATTATTCTTTCTCTTTTTCTCTCTCTTTTTCTCTCAATGACGCAAATAAATAATAAACATAAAGATACTGACAGGTGAAGAAATCACAAACTCACACCTTGGAGTGTAGATGAAGGAGTGTAGGCTGCTATTCTTACCAACAATTAAGTCTCATTAGACTCAATAAGATTTATGTATACAGAGATTTATATATACACATCTACTCTTGTGTATATCTTTTATACACAGGATTGGATGGTAAATATTGCAGGAAAGAAAGTAATATTGTACAGTGCTATTTTTTTAAAAAAATATGATGATATTGAATATTATTTACCTTCCTGAGTTTAGACTCCAATTTTGAGATCCTGATAACTAGCTTAATCAACACAAGAATGTTTTATACTGCATTGACATCTAAAGGTAGTCACTTCACAATAACTGGGATTCCCCAAATCTAAATTTGTCTTTCTGTAACTAGAACCACTTTCAGGGAAGCATGATTTTGTTCAGTGTAGTGCTGTTAAAGCTGACAGTGGTAACTAAGTACACGTAGATAGAATACCCATGCCTAGACAACAGGCAACCACTATGTGGTGATTAGCATTCAAGGTTCAGCAGAGGTAGGCTGTCCTTTTCTACAGAGCATGGAGAGAATAGGTAAGAAAAAGAAAGAAATACATCAACTCTTCTCTATACTACCAAATTATGAAAATCAGTCTTGGAATTTTAACATGCAGCCTTGCAATGAATCAAAGGCAAATTTAATCCTTCATACTTAATAGTTTGGCTGTAGTCCAAGAGGGTCTTCTGCAAAGCTGCTGCTGTAAAGTCAATTCATGTGTAGCAACAACAACATAAAAATGATGATCCTCCTCATGCTGTAAAGTTACAAGGAAACCAGATATTGCCAGCCCAATAAGTAGTATGTCAAAATAAGAATGCATAATAGTACACACATTGCAGGGAAATAAGAATGTATAATTGTACACACACAAAGAAAAGACTAAAAAATTGGGGTCATTCCCACTATGGTTTCCACTTGAGAATTGATTTGGAACCGATTCCTAAGGGGGGCATGGTTTTCCCCCATTTAACCCACGTCAAAAAGACACTGGGTTTTTCCACTCCTTTTTGGGCTGAATCAATTTATTTGACAATAAATTGATTCAGCCCAGTGGGAACCCAGGGCGGATTTGAATCCGCCCTGGCAGCCCATCTCCTCTTTCTTTCTTCCTTCTTTCTTCCCTCTTCCTCTTTTCTCCTTCCCTCCTTCTCACCACCTGCCTACCTGGTCTGGTCATGGCTTTGTGGGGCCCGGCAGCAGTGGCTGTCAGGGCTCAGTGCTGGCCTTCTCCTCCGGTCCTCATCCTCATTCTCATCCTCCTCCTCGGGATCTGCGCCTCCTACTCCACTGCCCAGCCTCTCTCTCCTGCTCTACCCCGGTAGGTCTATTTTACAGGGCAGAAGGAGATTGGCAGGCCTGGAGGATGGGGGCCAGATCCTTCTATGCCACCTGCTGCAGCTTGCCACCGTTCATCTTGCGGTGACAGTGGTGGCAGCGGCTGCTGTTGGGCCTTGTTGGATGTGACTCTGGCATGCATCCATCCTCCAATGTCTCCTGGTGGATGGAGGCACACCGGAGGCATGTCCAATGAGCCCCAACAGCCTGGAGAATGGAAGCAGCAGCTGTCGGGGCTTGCTGTCAGGGCTCGTTGGACGTGCCTACAGCACGCCTCTGGAGGCATACCATAGAGTCGGGTGTCATCCACATACTGATGACACCTCACCCCAAAACCCTGGATGATTTCTCCCAATGGTTTCATGTAGATGTCCCAATGGTTTCATGTAGATGTTAAACAACCTGGGGGAAAAAACAGAACCCTGTGGGACTCCGCAGGCCAGCAGCCAAGGAGTCGAATAGGAGTCCTCCACCACTTTCTAGGTCTCCCCCTCCAAAAAAGACCGAAACCACTGCATAACAATGCCCCAAGTCCCATCCCAGAAAGGTGTCTCAGAAGGATTCCAGGATTGATGGTATCAAAAGCCGCTGAGAAATCTATCCTTTTGGGTAGGATGCCAGGGGTCTCATGGGCCAAGTAAATTAAAAACATTCTGGGGAGTCAGCACAACAGCATTCAGTAGAACTTACTTCTGAGAAGACCTGTACAAGATTGCAATATATGCTGTCAATCCTACAATCACTTTCCTGGGAATTAAATTTTTTAAATGAGACAGTAAAGTATTGGGGGAGAGGCTATATGTGTGAGGGCTGAGATATACACCAAATCCAATGGGAGTGCAGGTGGATGTTTGGAAAAATGGAAACTGGAGAAAAGCTACTGTATTTGATTATGTGAATATGGGCATGCATGGCAGGAACAACACACACACACACCTCCTCACAACTGTAACCTGACATAAACTGATATAGGGAACATATATACAGAGTAGAAGCACCCACTTGTGCTGATGGGACTGTACGATGGGTTTTCCATGTGGCTTCCCAAACTGATTTCACTTTGGATTAAAAAAAAGTGTGTGTGGCAGTAAAGAAGTCCAACTGGGGCAAAATACTACACAACAGAGCTGGAATATATCCTTCATGTAGATTCAGCTCTAGTGAATAAAATATTTGCTACAAAATATCCATGATATCACAATACATTTTCCAAATGATCACCAAGAAGAGTAGTTCTTAACCTTTGATTCCACTGATGTTTTAGACTTTAGCTCTCAGAATCCCTAACCATTGTCCATGCTGGAGTATTTGGGAGTTGGAGTGGAAAACATCTGGAGGTCCAAAGTCTAGGAAACACTGGCGCATTACACATGCGCCGAAAGTACGCACTCTGCGCGTACTAGGGTTAGGAAGGGGCGTCACTTCCTGACTCCCCTAATCCTAATACACGCGGAGTGTGCACAAAATGGCGGTGACTGTTCCACACAGGCACCACCATCTTGACGTAGTGGACACGTTGCATCCACATGTCACGTGGCGCAAATAATGCCGCGAGTGCGCCATTGGTGTCTCGCTGCATCATAACCGCACTGCGAAAATAAGCGCCATTTTGGGGCTTCTTTTTGCTCTGTGAGGGAGTTGCACGGTTTGGTTGCTGCGACTACCTCGCGGAGCAACCGGCAGCGCTGGCAGACCGCCGCTTTTAGACAGATTTCCCCCCCCAGAAGGACATGGCTGTTTTCAAACTAATAAGCACTCAGTTAAAATAGTTACCCCTATTTTCTCAAGAGTCTGTAAAGATATAATTCTTTGTTTATTTCTATCTCATGTGTGAGAATGAGAAAAACTCAGATTATTTTCTCCTTGCTGAACAACATAGAAAGAGTTTTTCATGTACAGTCGCTTGAGTTTGTGAAACATTTCTTGCTCAATGTGTGCAAATGACTTTTACACAAAAATAGTTTTGAAAAGTCTATGTAAAAATTGTATTTTGTGTAAAAATTATTTTAGTAAATTATGCAGGAAAATTCCCAAAATTTCAGTTGATCCCATATGGTTTGTGCTTTGTTAACCAATAATCCAGCCATTCTGTGCTTACTCTTTTTGTTTCAGAAAGAAAAAAGAGACTAGTTTTCCATAAAGGCTTCTTGCACAAATTACAGAGACCTTGGCCCTCCCAAGATGCTCTTTGTTTCTCTTTAGCTCAAGAGGAGAAAAATCTTCTGATGGTTGGTGATTTTTGACAGGGTACCTTGACATCTTGAAATACTGAAACAATGAGAAATTTGGCAAAAAAATTCTTTGCATCCTAAATATGGACAGCTGAATAAACTTTACATTCCAATTCTAGTCTTGACATCTAAAATGATACATTCCTCTGTCACACTGGCTATGTTTCATAGGCACTTTTGGCTTGCTGCACTGAACCTACTTCCGTGAAAGTATGTTTGATTCAGATCAATGGAATTGACATGTAAGTAAATCTGTGTCAGATGGAGCTGTGAGGCTAAAGTAATCACTGTGTAGACTACAATCAGCCAGTGCTTCCTTAAAACCAAATTTGTTTGCATTTGGACTAATTCTAGGTCACTCATTTAAACCTGCTTCTGCTAACAACTAGATCCAGACATTTGCAGATGCATGCAGACCCACTGCATCATACATAGTTCCACAGACTGGGAAGAAGTTAATTGGATTTGCGGTTTGCAAATTTCTTCATAAATTTGTTATAAGGACTTGGGTGGGTGGATGTTCATTTGAAGCAATGATTCCCAAACTTTTTTGTATTCCTGACTGTTGGTCAAACTGGCTGTGGCTTCTGGGAGTTGATGTCCAGGAAAAAAGTTTGGGAAGCAGTGATATAAAGGAATGTGGAAGAAAGGAAAACTAACAACTTTGCCAGAACAGGCAAATTAGGTTGTCAAAACTTGGTTTTGGTTCCTTCTGTAGTAGTTGATGTTTCTGATAGTAGATTAAGGGTGCCACCTCCCTTTATGTGACAGGGTTGTCCTGTAAATACCGCCATTGCAAAAAAGCACAACCATATGCAATTGTCTCCATACTTCAAATAGATGCATAGTCCCTATTGCAAATTAATGTTTTTTTAAATATTTCTTTTTGACAAAATCTCTTTCCTATTTTTGCAAAGTCTTTCATTATTTCAAAAATAATGAAAAATAATAATAGCTGAATAAGGAAGAATGTCAAATGACAGATCTATCCATCTTTACTTTAGACTGCCATATATGTGTAGCAGTAATGGTTTATTATCTGTTACTTTCCAGATTGCTCTCTAGATATCATACAAGAGTGCATTTAAGATAGGTAAATATATCTTCTAAACTGCACAAATTCATTATATGATTTTTCATACAGTACTCTTTTTAAAAGAGTCCACTAGTTCTGTCCTCTTTTTCATCTCTCCAAAGTATCAATAATGGTTGTGGCTGTTATTCAAGAACTGTTATCAATAATGGTTGTGGATGTTATTGAAAAACTGGCTGATTATTGATTAGATTGCAAAGATGAACAAACATAAAGCCAATTATCTTTATTAAAGCCATGTGAATATTACAGGTGTTAGTTACTTTAAGTCAGTGATCATGGGGTTTTATAGTCAATAGATGGATTGTTCCAGGAGAACGTAAGTGAAAGGGTGCCATTCATAATTCACATATTGCCACTGACTGTGATGAAATAACCATCTGAAGAGTAAAGGAAAAACATTAAGAGGGAAAAGAAATCTCTTGATGTGAATCACAAAAAATTAAATCAAGATTCTGGCAAATGAAATGGTTTAATATCACCATATGGTGTGTATGATTTTTGTAGTCCATCTGCCCATGGGTGAAAATTTGAGTTCTTTTTCTTTACATCCTTGAGATATGGCTGTAATGAGGAAAGAAGAATAATCTTTGAACAAGCAAAACATTCAGAAGCAAAGCATTTTGCTTTATATGCAACATTTATTGAAACAATAGAAAAGATGGTGAAAAGCAATATATGATTATAAAAATGGTGAATAATGTAAACTATGAGGTAGTATCAATAATAATGGTTACAGCATAACAACATAAGCCATTATAATATGGCTATGAAATAAGGAAATCATACAAAAGGCACTACTGAAGCAATACCATGGATTAAAAATTAAATAGAATTTGGGAAATGCAGAATAACTATGGCAGGGTACAGACTGCCCAAAAAGGGCGGTCTGCTGGTGCCTTGTTTTACTGTGTGAGGAAGCCACAGTGGACAAACTGCGCAGCTTCCTCGTGTGGCAAAAAGAACCCTCAAAAAGCAGATTCTTTCTATGGATCCCTTGTGACACCGCAGTGTGCCAATGGCGCACTGGCGACATCACAAGGGGGCACGATGCGCAGACGCTAAGCATCCATAACGTCAAAATGGCGGTGTCCGTGTGTACAGGGCGCTGCCATTTTGACGCCCTCGTCATGTGATAGGGGTGAGGCACGTATGGGCGGTGCAGCCTTGGCCAACCCCTAGCACATGACAAGGGCACACTATAGGCCCATCTAGATCGGGCCTATAAAACTCTGTTACCTTCCAGCCTTTATAACCTTAAGACCAAAGTAGATATGAAGGTTATTAAATTGCTAAAGATTAATTGCAGTGTATTTCAGAGGCAGGAATTGGAAAAAAACACATCTCAGTATTCTTTGCCTAAGAAAACCCAATGAAATGAATGGGGTCACCATAAGTCAACGGGTGACTTGAAGACATACCCATCAACCCACAGTCAGGTAAAATCTTAATCAAATGTCTAATGCATGAGCCAAATTAAAAACAACACAAAGTAGAGCTATTTTGTTTTATCTTTAATTACTTATAAAATTGTTTGCTTTAATTCATTGGTTTTATATTATTAACTGGTATGGTGTCATTCATTCTATTCTTAGTGTTTGTTGACTCTCAGAGAAAGGGAAAGTATAAATCTAATAAACAGAATTTTCAACATGCTTTATTAAATGGATTTTTTAAAAAGGCATACATTAAGAAAAATGCACAAAAATGGATACTTTGGGGGAAAATGTATACCAGAATTTGTACAAATTCCCACGTGAGAAGAATAAACAATGTTATTCACAGGCCAGTATGAAAGAAGGTATCAGGATCATAGTTCAGACATGGCCCTGCAATACTTAACTGTTGTGTGTGAATATATGTGTGTAAATGTGGGATGATGGGTTGTGAGTCTTTTTGGTGAGGCTGGGAGAAATAAAGATTTTTGTTTCAAGTGCAGCCTGGGGTAATGAGCAGATGTGTGGGGAGAAAATATCAATTCCCAATTAAGGTCATTTTTATGAGAATCATAGCTTGGTACAAAGGGAAAGGAAGGAGGGACCAGAGCTATGAAAGGAATATGGTTTGCATTCCTGACACATGGGTTAAAGGCTTTTGTAGCAAATGAATTGTTGGAACTCTAAATATATTGGTTGGGGGTGAGGAAAATTCTACAACTATGTACTGTGATCATCTCTCTCGCTGAATACAGCTTTTCTGAATTGCTGAAAGAAAGGACTGGTAGAAAACTGAGGTGCAACCTACGACTGAGCAGCAGAGGTTTTCACATCTCTTCCATCTGGAAAAGCTAATGTGTGCCATCAGCATAAGAGTGCACCATTTAGTCCTTTGTCAAGACACAGATTTTTTTTTTCTCAGACGAACTATGCTGTAACAAATTTAAGGAGTTTATCACACTAGCCAGATCCCATGGGCAAACTGGATTTAAACACGATTTAAAGGAAAGAAAACCCAGAAATGCCTGAAGTTTATCACACAACGTCACAGTTAACCTGAAATAACATGAACTTAAACCACAGTTAAAGTGGAGAAAAATGGCAGCTTTTTACCTTCGGAACATCCTGAAAGTAAAAAGCTGCTGCTTTTCTCCATTTAACTGTGGTTTAACTTCACATTATTTTGTTTTAGAAGCAATTAGATGTGATAAACTCCCCGAATTTGTAAGTTTTGTTTAAATTTGAATGTACTTTAAATCGTGTTTAAATCCCGTTTGCCTGTGGGATCTTGCTAGTGTGATAAACTCCCAAGTGGCAATAGTTATCAACATGTTGCTCTTCAGTTTGTTAGTTGACCATTTGAATTATTAGATTCTCTAAGCATAACAAAATGTGTTGTTGTTGTTGTTGTTGTTGTTGTTGTGCCTTCAAGTTGTTTCCAGCTTATGGTAACTCTAAGTGACCCAGTCATACTGTTCTTCTATTTCTTTGAGTTCATGAAAGAACAAATGGTTATATCACTTCTAAAGCCACTTAGATGCCAGAACACTCTGTTCTTATGTGAATTCAATAAACTCTTTCATTAATATACTTCACAAAGGCTGCATTTGCACTGCAGAAATAATCCAGTTTGACACTGCTTTAATTGCCATGGCTCAGTGCTATAGAAATCTGGAATTATAGATTTGTGAGACATATTTTTTAAAATTTTATTTATATTTCCCACCTCTCCCTGCATATCGAAATGGTATTACAACAATAAAAGCAACAATTACAAGATTAAAACTACAAAGTCATATAAAATACACTCAATAAAACAATATACCATTACCAATACAATGTATTGACTAAATCGTCATTTAAAATACATATCATTACAAATAGTGGTGGAGTATTTCTAACTCTCTTATAACAGATTGGGTGGATAGGCCTGCCGGAAGAGATCTGTCTTAAGTGCCTTCTTAAAGGCATCTAAGGTGGTAATAAGACGGATCTCCTCCGGCAAGTCGTTCTATGGCTTGGGGGTTATGGCAGTAAATGCTTAGTGGGAAGTTGTTGTTAGCCTGGTCTTAGCATATTCCAATAGTTGCTTCCCAGATGTTTTGAGAGTGTGGGGAGGATTGTGTAGGGAGAGGCATTCCCTCAAGTAACTTGGGCCCAAGCTATGTAGGGCTTTAAAGGTAATGACCAACACTTTGTACCACGTGCGGAAGGTAATCGGCAGCCAATGCAGAGATTTTAGTACTAGTGTTTTATGATCAGACCTAGGTGTTCCAGTGACCAATCTGGCAGCTGCATTTTGAACCAATTTAGTCTTTTTTGTCAGGGAATTCTGGTGCCACAACAAACTAAAAATCCCAGATTACCATAACACTTACCCATAGCAGTTAAAGTGGTATCAAACTGGATTATTCCTGCATTGCAGATGCAGCCAAAGTCTCTACTACATTCAGAGGAGCTCTGCCAGTGACTTAAGAGTTCTATACAGTTCCTGGTTAGTAGATAAGAAAACACCAGTCATATGCAGAAATATGTTTGGTTGTCCCAAGTAAAGTAGACTAATTGAATCAATGGTATTTATACCAGGGTCAACTTAACCATGTAACAGTGGATGCAATGAATCTGTTCTAGCTGGTACTGCTGACAGGTTTCAGGCCATAAGCTAATACTTTAAAGAAAGCACCACCACCACCATCAAAACAAATCAGAGGGCCAACTGACTTGATAAGTTCATTAATTCAGGACTTGTTATGTATCATTTAAAGACATTCTTTTATGTATGGTGCAGGGAGAAGTAAAGGTGAAATGAAAGGGTTAGTTATCATCAAGATTTAACAGCAATTACTTTATAATTGGGTAAATGCTATACTTTGATACCAATTGTATGCTTTAATCAGTGTACTGTAATCCAGTCATTATAACTTTAAAGAAAGAGCACCTGGGGGCTCAAATTAAGATGTTAAGAGTTTGGTTTACGATATGGTGGTTAAGCTGGTGCATTATATCTTTGGAAAGTGGTGGGCTGTTAAACACAGTAGCTGGTGGCATGTAGGAGTAATTCTTCTTTCCCTGCTGTCAAGAAGCATGGTCTTAATCTGGCCTGCTTTCTTTAAATGCAAAACTGACAGACCTGCAATGTTCACCAGGGGATGTGATGTTTTTAGGCTGACTTTTCCCTAAGTATCTGCTGACAGGATTTCAGGAGCTAAGAAGGGTAAGGAAGCTCTCTATTGGGAAATAAGATACTGCTACAGGAAATCAGGATCACTGGAACTTGGGCTATAGACAGCCAGCTATAGATGTTACGTTGCTCCTCCACAGCATTTAACTCTCGGCTTCAAATCAGACATGTTGTGGATTTCAGTTTAATGATTGCTGAACTGCAGATGTAGCAGGGATTGTGACTTTCTTTCTGAAGTTGATCGTTCAGCTTCTTTTTTCTCATGCTGTCTTCTTTATCTGTACAAAGTTCAGTAAATGTAATGAAATGTATTCAGAAATTGAAAAATACTGCCCCTCCTACCACATGTGGCTGTCTGACCTCCATTGACCAACTGCTGTCCACTCAATAAGGCAATATATATAGCTCTTGGAACTTACAGTAGGCCCCATTCCCAAGTTTTGGTAGATTTTTCTCTACCCACACTTCATGGATTTATATTAAAAAGGAAACATAGGTGGGTTACAAACCGCCGCTTTGCGGCGGTCTCCCGGTGCTGCTGTTTGCTCCGCGAGGGAGTCGCAGCAGCCAAACCGCACGACTCCCTCGCAGACCAAAAAAGGAGCTCCAAAATGGAGCTCCTTCTTGTGGCGCGGCTATGATGCCACGAAGCGCCGCTGGTGCACTCGCGGCATCATAGCTGCCGCGTCACCTGCGGAAGCACAGCATCCGCTACGTAGAAATGGCAGTGGCCATCTGGAACGGCCGGCGTCATTTTTTACGCGCAGAGCACGTATTAGGGTTAGGGAGGTGCGCTAGTACGCGCTCCGCGCGTACTTTAATCGCGGTGTGTAACCCGCCATAGAAAGGAAGCATGTACTCATTTGATTTGCTGTTTAAACCTCCCTTTGTATGGATATACAAGCACTTTCCATTCCATGTTTTCATACAGTGAGATTAATAGGGTTGGCATCACCCAATGTGGTAACTCATGGTGCCACCTCCTTGCAATTCCCATATATCACTAAATGTAATTATAATAGTTGTGACGTAAACAACCAGACCTTTAAATTACATATGCACAACCTAAATGTATTTACGTTTCCATAGTTTCTTGTGGTTAAACTGAAAATTTGGTAAGGTATGATGTTTTTAAAGAAAATTTAAAATGAATAATTTTAATTTTTCTTTAAAAAATAAAACTTTTACATTTTAAATTTTAATATATTTTTTCAAAATGCTGAAGCCTCTCCTTTCTTCTCCCACTGAGCCTTACCCCACTCACTCAGTCTCTTCCACTGAGCCCTGGCATTTTAAAGTGACACAGGCAAACACCACACTTCATTTTGGTCTAAAGGCAGATGTTTGGAGAGCAGTGGTGTCACTTCCCCATTAGAGTGTCAACTGGTGCAGCCTGCACTTCACCAGTGGTACTGCTGTTTCCTTACTGCCTCTGTTGTTGTTGTTAATCTATCTCATGCTCTCTCTTGCTCTCTTGGTCTCTTTTGCTCTAACACACACAGAGAGAGTCATACAGGCCCCTCCATGTGTTTGTGATTTATTGTGGTGGCTGATTCTTTCTGTGTCAAGATGAATCCCACTGTGGGTTTTATTCCAAATTTTAAAGATGTTATCTATGCTGCTGAACCTATTTTGGAACTAGGGCTCCACACTTTGGAGAGTTCTTGCAACATCCTTAACATCTACAGGTGCATCCACATTGTAGAAATAATGCAGGTTGGCACCACTTTAAATGCCATGACTCCATTCTACAGAATCCTGAGATTTGTAGCTTTGTGAGGCACCTACACTCTTTGGCGGAGAATGCTAAGCACTGTATAAAATTATATACCCTCTGGGTATATTCCATAGGATAGAGCTACAGCTATACCAAGAACAAATTTTTCACACTCTTGGCATGTCAGTCATTAACTGCTACTGTAAATCCAATTGCCTCTTTTTTTGCTGGATTACTACTATTTCACCAATGCTGACTTCTCAGAGTGAAGGCAAGCTGATTCCCAAAATCACTTTTCTTCTATCCACATCACCCCATGGTTAAAAGTGAATGTTTTGTAGGAAGAATTATTTTCCTATGTATTCCAGATGAATGTATTTTCTCATAGCAGGTACACAGGCTTTGAAATTGGTAAAAAATGTCTGTGAACTATGAATTGCCTTGGATAGCAGCTCTGTGAGAAGGGCAGGACATAAAACAAATGAATACATAAATGGCAAAATGGTGTTTGCCAGTAGAGGTGGGCTTCATGTCACGTGGGTTGTCAGTAGAGAAGGAAGGACAATTTACAGTTTCATGAAAAAGGAGTGGGAGGAGAAGCACAGACGTGTGTTCCATGAGCAATTACCTCCCCATTCCCCCCCCCAAAAAAAAACCCCAAAGAAACAAAAACAAACAAACCAGGGTCATTTATTGAGCCACTAAAATATTTTAAAAAATTCTGTGGAGTCTGCCAGGATTCTTCATCAGGTGTGGTATTACATAACCTGGGAGTGAGATACAGAAAAGGTTTTGTTTTAAAACATTCTGGTTAGGTGGTTGAAATCAGAGGATCTGTAGTTCAACTAAATTTTAAATTTTAAAGTCCCAAAATTGATACTGCAGTTTTGAAGAATCATCTTGAGCTGTGATAGCATCAGGTTTCACTTCATGGAGATATAGGAGCTATACAGATGGGTGGCATGCAGCCACCCCTTTTCGCCCAGGATTGAGGCTGCAGCAACCACATGCTGCAACCTCCGGAGGGACCCAAAAAGAAGCTGCGAAAAGCAGCTTCTTTTTGGTGTCCTAGAAGGGGAGTCATAGGTGTGGTGGAGCGCCATGATGATGCCCCTTCCACACTGAGCCATTTGGGTGCTGTGCCACAGTGGCATGATCATAGTCCCATGGGGGCAGGATCACAGAATCAAGCATGTGAACGCTACACTGTGATTCCTCCCACAGGCCAACACAAAGTGCTGGTCTGTATCCCCTCATAGAATCAATTGGCTTTCTCTACAGCTGAAGACAATAGAGGATGGAGAGGTACCAGTTCAAGAAATTGCCAGCATTTCAAAACATGAGTGTTAGAAGTTGTTAAATGTATTTCCTGCCCAAACTAATTATGTGATGGCTCAGATATGACAAAGTATGGTACTTAACTGACTGTTTACCCTCTTTCTTCCAAGAACTGATGATTGTGTTACAGTGTTTACTGCTCTAATGAAGCTCATCATTCCCAAGGCTGATTCTAACTTTGATTCAGGAGTCCAAAATATTTATTGACCCATTATTCAAAGTGCCTTTTCCCACTTACTTGGTAATGAAAGTTTGTGTCTGTTTTGGTTAGATTATGACATTTTGGATAACCTTCTTCCAGTCATTCAGCAATGACATATTGATATAACATGTATATAAACATTATTTCAAGGCTTCTATATGTTGTTCAAGCTCTATAATGTTCTAAAGGCTGACCTCTTTAGGAGATCTCTGGTTCCTATAGGAGAAAATATTCCTTTATTTAAGTCCCTGAAATCTGACTAGATTTCTTTACTAGAAAGCATGCAGCAACAGATCAAGATGACGCACTGAGAAAATGGGCAACTAGCATGGCAAGAACTATTTATTTTTGTAATTTGAACATTTTTCACCATAAATGTCTTGAAGTGTGAAAAAAGTGTCAAAGTGCATAAAAACTTTCATAACCTTGCTCAGTGGGGAGACAACTTTGGAAATTATTTGTTCTCTGATGCAAGAATGGAATAAGCAAAGATTCACCTTACTACCATTTATAGGCCCTTTTATTCAGGCCATGACTTGCATCTTTCATTGGGCCTTGAGTGAAGAGTAGTGTGCAAAGAAAGATGGATCTTGATCTTGTGGCAACAGTGGCACACACAGCTTTCCATCAGTGCTAAGACCAGTTGTCCAAAATTCTTAGTTTGTCCTGAATTCTAAAACCATTTCGGTCTCCATATAATCCTTGAAGGTAATGCTTAAACAGTTGCATCTGCCTCAGTGTTAAACCACTTGACTTTATTGAATTTGGATAGAAAGAGAAGGGCACAATTGTACTATCAAGACTATAGCTAGAATTATGTTAGGGACATATGCATCCATAAGTGTCGCTTATATCCCATAGATGTCTTTTGGGAGGCTGTTGAGGGGGTTGATATTCCCACCTTCCCTCTGCAACACCCAAAGCATCCTCCATAGACTCTCTGGAAAGCCCCTAAAGTCTCCCCACATTGCCATTCTGCGCCTTGTAGAAAGCAGGATGTATTGGAGAAGCATCTGCTTAGCCTATATTTCCATAGTCTGCTGCAAAATGATAACATCCATGCTGAGATCTGCTGGGGTCCTCAAAGGATCTCTGTGCTACAGTAATCATTGTGTGTCTGGCTATGGAGACATAGCCAGGCCCTTCTCTGAACCTGCCTGATTCTGCAAGCACAAAGCACAAAATGACCATGCAGGGCAGCTTAAGGGGCTTTATAGTAAGGAGTGTGTGTTGGTTGGTTGGTGGAAGAATATGGTTCAGCACAGCATAGGTCCATATGGGAATATTTACACTATACTGAAGGAAGCTGGATTGAGGCCTAGGACTACTTGGCATAAACCAGTTTGGACTACTATGGTTGATCCAGGGGAAAACTTTCTCCCCACCCCCACCTCACCTCACCCCACCCCACCCCAAAAGTGTGGGGGAAAAAAACAAAACAAAAAATCTTGCAGGGCTATCTATAAAGTGACTTGTCAGTCCTGGAGGCTTCAGTGAAAGGACATGAACTTTTATTTCCAGAAAAAAGAACACAGCCTTGGGATTCACATGCAGCTCTAAGGTTGTACTTTGCCCATCCTTGTCATATAAACACACACACCTATGTTGCTGTTGTTTTTCAATTATAATTATGGTTTTATAGTTAATATGCATAATTTCATAAACCCGGTGGGAGTTAGTTAATTAATTTTTGAGTAAGATGATGTAAAATATTATGTTGGCTTTTGATGACAAAACAATGTAGCAGCATAATCTTGTTAGTGCTTTTTTAAACTCATTTCCCAGTCTGTTTTCATTTACCATTCATGGTTGATGAATGGGGAATTATTTCAGTTATTTTGGGAAGGGGTGTTGGATGGCCTACTGCCAGGATCCAGAACAGCTCTTCTCAATGGTCACCAGATGGCAGCCACTCTTCTCCTTCCCTCAACCTATATGTATCATCAGGGAATAATATTATGTGATTGAAAAGGCTACGGCAGCTGCCAAGAAAAGCTCTCCTTTCTATTGCTGATAACTGGAAACAATGGCCTTGGAGATCAGCAAATACATATGAATTTTACAACCCCACTCTGTTCTTATATGCACACCTTACATTTTGAGCCAAGATTTTATATCACCAACTGTTTGGCTCAACCTTAATTTCAGGGCATGATTTTCACAATATACATATTTTACTATGCATCTATTGTGGGCTGGTGAAGCAGAGGTAATGGATAGGTGAAGAGGGTGCAAACCCGGATAATAATCTGCATCAGAAGGAGAAAATAAGAAAGAAAGAAAAAACACGGGGATTTAGCTAACTTTAAGATTTCTGAAAATGAAAAAAAAGGTTGTTGGATATTTCAGGACCATGGACAGAAGACATCAAATTCTTGTTCCAAGGGGAACTCTGTAATAATCAAGGTCTTGTATGCTTCTTGAGCTTGCTTATACCTCTCAGGACCTGTCCCCTTGCTGGGGCAGCTTTCTGCATTGGAACTGAGTACTCTCTCATCTCTCCATGAGCTCATGCCAAGCATGCTCCCTGTCTTACTGCGCAGGCTTCACTGAGTGTGACATCTTTGGAAGTTAGCATGGTGGCTCTGTGAATCACCAGCTTGTGGGCTGCGATATCTGGATTTCCAGGCATAGAGATATGTACGTCACCTCAGCCTTCTCAGTCCTTCAGCTACATTGATCACACAATCTTTAAGTCTGAAGATGTGCCAAGTTTAGCAGTTCTCTCAGTTCAGAAAATCAGACTTCAGTAGTTAAACTCAGAAAACCTTTATTCAGTAACTATAGATCTATTCTAGTGACATTCATTGTCAGAACTAAACAGCAGATATTAACACTTACTAGTTAAACAGTACATTATTTCAAATTCATGGTGGCTGCAATCTTATTCATTATAATTTATAAATACATTTCCCTCTCTCTTTCCCAGATCACCCCACTGTTGTTTTACCACCACATACCTTCCCACATGGAATGACCTTGAGCAGTCTTGAATCATGACTGCCTCATAGATAGCTACTATGTACATTACTACTATATAGCCCATCACGCCAGTTTCCCACATATTATGACTGGACAAAAGCAACATATAACTCCTGACAATATAGATCACTGCTGGACTTTGGAACCATGACATGTTAACACTTGTGGTTTGCTTTGAAGAAGACATGCTTATCAAAATGAGTTGAGTGTTTGTGCTTAATTGGAGGCACAAATGAATGTACTGTTCTTCTATCACTTTGAGGCTCACCTTTCCTTTTTGGTTTCTCAGTCACGACCTATGCATATATATTTCTTACAAATAGACAGAAAGAATCAAATTATACTGAACAAAGTAAAGCCCATCACACTACTCAAATTCTGCTCAGAGGAAAACAAAATTATTCCATTTATTTACTCTCAAATATTGGTTCTTGGTCGATTTAGGGAATAATTCCATTCCCTAAATAATTCTATATCTATATTTGAGGAGGAGAAAAAGTGAAAATAGACAGAGAGGCAAAAGATTCTAGTGTAATGATTCATGAAATCATAGTGACTGCCTCAAAATCCTGTGATTTTTCTGGGTAATGCACACTTGTATGTAAAAAATGTGTAGCCTCCTATATTTAATGTTTGCTTTTCATCCCGAAGGTTTGTTACCAACACCATGCATATATTAAACAGTCATTCAGAAGAGAACAAGAATATGTTTACTTAATAAGCCGCAACATATGTCATGGTCTCTTGTTGTAACCAAATGGAATCTCTGAGACACAGTAAAAAGAGCTCAATAGAACAGTTTTAGCCAATTATATTTTCTTGCTGGGCTTTCTTTCCTCTCTTAGCTTGTCCTTAGGGACATAATAAGACCAGAAAAATGAGAAAAAAGGTAAAGAGCCTCTCTGTGTGTGCAATAATGTGCATGTGTACACACATATGTCTATGTAGAAACAGATGGAAACACACTATTGGGAATGCTGCTACCTCTGTGAACTCTGAAATGGAACTTCAGGGCTTTAAGTCAGGAGACTGGTAATATGAACTGCAACTAGGCAGTACAAATAATAGAGGAGTGTGTTTGTGTGTGAGATACTTGTAAAATACATATAAAAAGTATTTGACATCAGTAGTGGATGAGGGTAAAAAAAATCTGAGCTTAATTTTGACAATACAAAGTCTAATTAGGGAATAAAGATTCAACTTGTGTTGAATGGATTACACTCCCCAGAAGACTCAAGTTCACAGTTTGAATATACTTCTGGATTAATTTCTGAGTCTAGATTCCCATGTTTTTGCAGTGGTGATGGGGAGTTGCATGGTTAAAGCTGGTGCATCAACTGTACCTATTTCTGAAAATGCCTGATCTTATCATGATAAAACAATCTAACAGCAATGCACTGTTGGTTATTACTTGAGTCATGTCTTTTTGTGGAGAAGATTTCCACTCAAAATGATGGTTACTCTCCTTATGTTCTCTTCAATTTTAAGAAGAGGATATCCCCTTTGAAGTAGAAGTTGCTTGAATGTTTTGGTCCAGTAATTTTCTTCAGTATTATATATGCATCTGATTTTTGGACCCAAGCTGCAGATAATATTAATTTCGATGTGCTTGAGGTGGCAAGATCCCCAGTCAGATATATATGTGCATCAGTGGACTTATTATGGAGATGTGTGACAATTCTGTGGTCCTCAATGGTGAGGAGGATATCAAGAAAAGGAGCAAGTGATGTTCAGTTGTATTGCTTAGATGTAAACTTATATGTATATATACACACAAATGCTTAGGAAAGACATTTGAAAATTTCAAAATTGTGTACAGCAATAATAAATGATATAAAATAAAACATTACATATAATCAAAATCCAATATGTACATATTCCAAAGAACAGGCTGGATTATATTGGGAATTATTGCCAAAAGAGTTTACCATCTGAAAGGAACCTGTCTCATATCAGGTGACAGAGTTTTCTACTGAGTGGGTTTCATTACACTAAATACCTTCTCAGAGGAATGTAGAATGGATCACAAGAGTGTGTGAAATCACCTGGAAGCCCTTTCCAGATGACCTTAAAGACTGCACCTTTTCATAAATGTTAAGTGAACCACTACTACTACAACAACTACTAACAACAGTGTTACAAATGAGCATCAGCAAGAGCTTGAAAATAGCAACAATGTGATAGTCTTTCAATGTTTAACACTGCAGTTGTGTGCTTAAGAGTATCATGTAGCATTCTGAGCTAAGGAACTTTGCAGGAATGACTACAGCCTGGTTAAATTCATATACCAAAGGACATGTTTCCAAATACCAGCTAAGAAATATCATTAATGGTAGTAAACTGACATTGAATATTACAATTTTTGTTGTTGGAAGTACTCACCTGCTATCTTTTGATGTTCCACTTAGGTTGGCAACTGCCTCCTCCAAATGCAACCATAGAGTTACACAAAAATGCCATTTCCTTGAGGGGAAGGGAGGTCTGCCTTCTTCTTCCATGTAGTGTTACCTTACTTTATTATATAATATAGAATGATGCTTAGTGGTTTCATATTATCACATGGACTGCTTTGTAAGGCTTCCTAGAGAAGCAGTATATAAATGCCTTTACAAACACATAAGACATCTCTTTACAATAGGTCTATGACTCCAATTTACCATAAAACATGCTAAATTTGGTGCTTATTCTTGCACAAACACAAGTGATGCTCTTATTAACAATTAATGACAAACTTTTATCTCTTCCCTTCTCTCCCTTTCTCTAATAGACTCTATTAAACCCTGGGCATGGAGTACATTGCTCTGAAATAATATGTGAAAACAACTCAGTAATGACTGAGTTAATCTACACTGGACTGGGAAGGGGGAGATGGAGATAAAACCAGCTACTGTCCCTCTTATTGTTTTCCAGGGAAGTCATCGGGGCTTATTGATTAGTGCCTGCCATAGGTACACAAGGGCCCTCAGCAGTGTTTATGATATTTTACGCCACATTAACCACCGAGATGATATGCTATGACAGCTGAGGAAAAAAATGTATCTCTCTGTTCTAAACTGCTCCAATTATCCCTTTAGCATAACAGTTGCTTTCCAAGGGCCAGAGCAGAACGCTGAAGGAAAAGAGAGAGGAGGGAGGGAGGGAGGTGAGTCTCATAACTGCTTATCAGTCCCCTCTCCTCCCTCCGTCCCTTCCTCGCTTCAGTCTGTCATTGCTTTTCTTCACTGTAGCTTTTTATAATTCTTAACATATGCCCATTGTTTTGATAGGCGTAAAATTGCATCAAGGTCATTTTTAATAATTGTCAATAGTCCCAGAACAGCGGTCAGTTTTATTGACAGTTTTGATGAAGGGTTCAGGGAGTGGTAAGTAGCACATAGTCCCTTGCCTGGGAAAAGCTGATCCACTGAGAAACAGGTCATTATTGATATTAGTAAATTAGTATTGATAGAAATTTGATGAGTATTGTGCATCCGGATCACTCCACAATATGCTAATGTTCACAGATGCCCTCAGCTCTATTTTTTTTCAGAAAGCCATCTATTGACAGCTCTCCTCCCCATATACACACTTTGCTTTATTTGAAATGGAACAGCTTATGAGCTAAAGAAAAAAGTAAGAAGCCTTGAAAATTGTGCAAGTTTTCCTAGAAAGCACAATGGGAAACAAGATAATCACATTACAATTACATCCTTAGCCAAGAGTGTTGCCTTATTTATGGTAAATTTTATTTCCATTGCTAATAGAGATTTCCAGTCGTTAACTATTGCACTGCATCTTAGATTAGAATTATAAAGACCAGTACATATTAAAATCAGTGAAAACAAGAAGAGTAGTGGTAGTGGTAGTAGTAGTAGCAGCAGCAGTGGCATCACTAGGAATGTGGAGGGTGACAACTCAGAAGAAGGGTGACACCTGGTTGGGCTGTTCTCCTGCTGTGGGTGAAAGTGGGCGAGCTTGCCCCTGCTGGCTTCACCATAGGAGCAGCCTCTTGCTGAAGGAGAAGGGCAAACACACCCTTTTTGGCAACTACCTGGCAGCCTTCCCCTACACCAGGTGACACTAGACATGAGGACATCACTGAGTAGTAGTAGCTCCTGAATTCTTATTACAGCTTGGCAGAAGATGAGACTAGTGACAGAAGCACTTGGGCCTTGAACTGCCAACCTTCTGACCTTATGATTATCAGAATTGGTGTCTTAACCATTAAGCCACCACCATGTTACACAGCCCTAATTCCTGCAGATGCCTACTCAGAACTCCATCACACAGAATTCCACAGCGCTTTCACTCAGGTCAATGTGCATAGGATAGCAATATGGGATTCCCCCTGCCCCCCCCCAAAAAAAAAACTTGGAAGAATATTTAACATCCTGATACTGCTTAACTGAATTTAATAGATTGTGTCAAAATCACAATGTAGCAAATTCTATGTGACCACTGCATCTCAAAAATTACTATCAGAAGTAATCATAAATTTTACCAGTTTCCAAAATTCAGAGACAAGTCAATGAATGTTGTCTAATATGCTTATCGGTATTCACTTGTGTGTATCTTGAAAATGACAAAACATATGTATGTATTTTGGTATATTCATCAGATTGATATAATATTCAGTATTTACATATATGTTTTTACATTCATCAAGTTTTGAGCATTCACTCTGACACAGAAATATACTGCAACTGCATAGAATTTCACAACAAAGCATTAAAAAACCCTGCAATTTTACTTCTCTATTATTGTATTCTTCTTTTTGACATATTGTATTCCCTTCTTTTCCTCTTTCAACTTTAACAGCATCAGCATGCTGTTTGGAAATTTACACGCTGTTTATGTACTAAAGGAGGAAGAGCATCCCCTCCATATGGTTTCACATTAGCTAAGTTGAATGGTCAAATATTAACTCTTATTTAGCTGATGAACAGCAGGCACACAACTAGTTAAAAGTCTCTGGCTGAGCACTCTCTTTAGTCTTTCCTTTCTTTATGTGAACAAATATGACACACAGCAACACAGCAACTTTCACTTTTCATATGTTAATGTATTTTACAGCAATACTATAAAATAATTTAATAGTAAATAGATTATTTTTCAACCAAATGGGTATATTCATTTCCATCAGCAGTCATAAAAACTGGAGCAGATACTACTTGAGATAAAAGTATATACACTGGATTATGGGTTTTAAAACTGGCCACAACTTTAATGCAAATATCACAATCATAAAACATAGATATACAATGGGTGCTTGACACTAAGGAGTAGGGAACATGGGGACTGATAGTTCAGGACATGGTAATTTACTTGATAATACATACATCATATAAAGCTCAGTGCAAGGCATTCCAAGTTAGCTAATCAATGCATCATTTCTGAAATCTAGGCTGGAGGTATGGTCACCTGCATCCAACTGCTGCAAACGCTCCCCCCTTTCCCTTCTATCCATCCAATGTAATTCATGCTTGATGCCCCCTTCTTCCCTTCCATATCCTGCCCCTGTTGAATGCTCCCCTGAAAGCATGGGCTGCCTTCCTCCCTGTAGCCCCAACATCCCACTGCTGCCCTTAGCTTAGCTGCTGTCCAGTCCTTTGCCTGAACAGGCTGTGTGACAGACAAAGGTAAACAACCTACAATAGCACAACCTGCTCATGCTGAAGTCTATTTGAAAATGGCAATTCTCCTCATGGTCATACCTATATGTGGCCTGCCAAGTCTCATGTGACATTTCATGAGACACGCAGTCCCATGAGACTTCAAATGTGATCTTCTGCAAGAATTGTGCTCCATCAGATATAAAGTATTATGATGAGTATGCCATTGTGAGACTTCATGGGCAGTTCTGGTGCCTGACCTTGCTGCACCAGCTTAGAGCATAGGAGACCTCTCCCAATGTGTTGGGGGTAAGTCTTCTCACACCAGATGCAATATATATCCTTACAGATGATATTTCCATAGATGCTTATAGAAGTGTGTTCATTACTGATAAAGCTTTGAAGAGGGGTTTACTAGATTTCAAACATTCTATGCTGCTTAAAAAGTAGTAAAAGTGTAGCCAAATACTTTAATGCATCTTTATTTGTGGAATATCTACACTGAGCAGGGGGCAGGTGTGAATTTAAGCTTTTTCATAGAAACCTTCCTAATTTGTCTGCTGACCAATCCATGAATAAAGAGATCAGACACATATAATGGGTTTGAAATTAGGGCCACTTTATTAAATTACCTATTTATTAATTTATTAAATTTTGTTTAGAGAACTGCAACTAAGGGGGAGTAACCTAATGTGGGAGCAGCTGCAGCTGGTGGTCCCTACTCCCACCCTCCTATGCATCTTCTCCAGGGTGATAACATCTGAGCTCCAGGGAGAACCAAAATGCTGGGTTACTCCCTGGCTGGCCTACATCAGGAAAGCAAGCTAGAAAGCTCCTCTCCCAATTCCCGAGACCTCCCTATCACCAAAACAGTGACCTATGTGCTCGCAAAACTCCACCACCCCCACTATCTGCCAGATGACAATCTGTTTAGATACCAACCTAAGTCAATTGTCCAAGTCCATCTGAGACTGTGTGGGGTAGACAAAAAATCCTGTGGAAAGGGGAAAAAATTCCTATCTGGCCCAGAAGCGACCAAGAGACTTCACAGTGTGTCAGCGGTGGAATAGTGGGTCGAATGCAAAAGCAAAAGAGGCAGGGGATGAGGGTGGCAGGGCATATAAAGGCCTCTGGATCCACACTCAGCCTCCAATTACCGTGGCTTGCAAGCTGTGGTGTTTTTAAAATTTGGTCTTTTAGTCCTGGGAGGCCAGCAAAGCATGCCTCCCCACTCAAATGCTCTGCTGAGGGGAGGATCCACATTATGGTCAGTGTAAACCATTTGTTTTTGTTTCTCAAATGAATATTGATAAAAGCAAAACTGTCAGATTTGCTCATCCAGATCAAGCATCCTGAATTAACTATGATGAGTTTTGGACTCTTGCTTATTCCAAGATATTTGTGGTGCCCCTCTTTGCCCCATGCAGACAATTAAGGATTTGCTCCCTTTCATTTTTGACAAGTTCACAGATTTCTTAGTAAATGTGATTGAGGGTTTTTTGAGGGTTTTTTAATTATCAAAAAAAGAAACCTAAACGTGGGAGAAAGTGAAATGGATAGATTTACGTATCCTTATTCTACAGCAAGGGTGACAATTCTTGAAGGTTAGGGGGCTGCATTAGGGGCTCTAGAGGACTTTGGTGGGCCTCACCTCTGACTGCATCTAATACTGTGGGGAAAATACTCTAAAATGTTCTCTAGGGGCTGTGGGAGCATTTCCACCATGTTTTTTGGTCTCCCTGTGCCATTGTTTAAAAGAGACCTTTTTTAGAAGAGGCCTTTTTTAATGATAAGAAATGATCATAAGTCACTTTCTGTTTCAAATAGCATAAATCCTGGGCATAAATTGCCCAGGGGCATGGTAAAATGCCCTTAAACTCCTTAGAGGGCATTTTGGGGCAAAAAAAAGTTTTTTTGAAAACTGTTTGAAATTTTTTAAAATGCCTGAGGGGTCCAAGGGGTCACCAAAAATGACAGAGATGCATGTCACAGTAGGGTGTTTTGTTTGTTTGTTTGTTTGTTTGTTTTTGGAGCAGAAGATGAATTTGGGGGCACAAAGTGGCCCTGAGGGCTGCATGTGACCCATGGATGCATTTATTTTAATGTGTGTTAGTAACAGTGACATTTTTGAAAAGAGGATATTTACACACTTGCAATGTTTCTTTTAAAAAGAGATTGATGCAACAAGTCTGTGTACAACTCCAAAGAATTTGCTTTCCTTCCCCACCTTTCCTTCACGTGTGATGCTATTTCTCATTTCCTTCTTGAGATTTGATTGACTAAATCCTTCACTGTAGCCTCAGCAAGGAACTTTTGTTTTCAATTGTCTTCACCAAAGACTGAAGACTCTTTGCAAAGTTTCAGTTCCCTTGTCACCAACCAAAGTTAATAGATATTGTACTGAAAGTGGATAGAAAGAAATCCTGCTACTGATTGGCTGTTAAAACATTCCCAGTGGGGCAGATATATTTAGAAATGGGCTCTGTTCAAAACTTGTTAACCTCCTCCTGACTTTAAAATATACCACTGAATCCTGAGAGTCTAAAGCTTTTGAAGAAAAGAAGAGAACATTGGAAACATAGACTCAATAGTTCACTGTAGTAGTTCACTGTAAGGAGTTGGATTGCAAGATGGTATGTACCTACTTGTCAAATGAATGAATCCTCGACCAATTAATATTTATGTAACTCTTAGCAATGCACTGAATATTTATGGTGCTGGATATTTATGTGTTATGATTGCCTTCATTGGGGGCAAAATGGCATAGTAGGCACACTGAAGAGTTTGCTGATTTCTAATCACATTCACTCTAAGGAGATTATTGCATGCTCCTTATCCTGATAGGATACATCCACATTTAATTGTCAAAGACGGGTCTTACTGCATTCTCCCATGGCCGGGTGTATGCAGCTCGTATGCAACATAGGCTTATCCTGCGGTTTTTCAAGGACGGGATTTCCCCATTCTTGAAAAGCTGCAGGATAAGCCCAAGTCGCATATAGGCTGCATATGGGTTGCATACACCTGGCCACAGGACAATGTGGCAAGACCCGTCTTTTACAGTTAAATGCAAGTGTATCCTGTTGGAGAAAGGATGGGGTAAGGCACGTGTGATAATCTCCTAAAATATGCCACTTGCACTCTAGCTGTTGTTCAGGCTATTTCATCGCCCATAGGTCTACACCAGTATGATCTATACCAGTGTGGTGTAGCGGTTTGAGTACTGGACTATGAAATGCAGCATGAAAACAGAGAGGAAAGAGCTTTTCCTCCTTCTAATGTTCTACACAAGGAAGCAAAGGCAGCTGTAGAGGGAAAAAGGAATCATGCCAATTTGTGCAAGTGCACAAGTGCTAATTGTGAATGACTCCATGACAGTCCCAAAAAATGGAGAGCACGACTTTCCCTGCTGACTTTTGCACCTTTGCCTTTTTTGAGGGGGATCAGCATGCTTCCACTTCATGCTCATGGTCTTGGTCTCTGGATCATACGATAGATCCAAGATTCATCCATGGTTACCAGATGACCAAAAAAATCCTCTTCCTCCTGTTCCAACAGTGTCAAACTCTGTCTTGAAAGGTCACACCATGTTTGTTTCTGGAAAGGGGTTAGCAGTGTGGAATCCAGTGTGCAGGCACCTTAGACATGTGTAGTTTGTCATGAGTAATTCCCCACACCATAAGTGAGACCAGTTTCATTCATGATCATTTGGGTGGTTGCTTGTCTGTCTTCCAGGATTAAAGACTCTACTTTCTTCACTTCTTCACTGTGGCCATATCGTCCATCAATAATGGTCTTCCAGATCTTGGTTTGTCTGTGAAGGATGTGACCAGCTTGGAAATTCCTTTTTCACTTCACATAGACACATGCCTATATTTAGGTGTTCACTGTATTATATAGTTTTTAAAAAAGAATGGTCATACATTTTGAATCTCACAGGGTATGTATCTGGTGCACTGAAGAACTGAACATAGCAGATTTTAAAATGTGCAAATACAATGCAAAAGTCAAAGTGAAAGATATTTATGTCTCACTGCCATAACAGGATGAATCTATATATATTATTATATAATATATATATATATATAGATATATCATTGAGCTATAACACAGGTGTATTGGATCTTATGATCATAGGAAATTTAGCGATATATGCATATATATGCTAAAATTTCCTATGATCATAAGATCCAATACACCTGTGTTATAGCTCACATGAAATAACTTTATCAGCTGAAATGTTCCATACCAGTGCCTGGAACAGAACCTTTTAATAAAAACAGTGATGGCTTGATGTCAACTATAGTATATCCTTACCATTTTCTCCACATAATATAAGAAGACATCTACAGCATGCTGGATTATTGTTATACATATCTGAGTGCCTCATGGAGAAACACATTCATATTTTCAATGTTCTATCTTCTGCTCAAGTGTACTGTAGTCTCTTTTGTAATGAATTAAAATGGAGTTGAACAATCTGTACACAAACCATGTAGCATAAACACCAAAGAAGCTTTTCCTCCTTCCTTTATTTCTAAGCAATAGAAGCTGTATTTTCCAATGGGAAAGGAATAATCAGGTAAATGCAAAGATGTAATGCAATTAAGATTTTAACTATGCCGTTATGGCATAGCACTGCCATAAACTGAGAGTGAACACAAACCTCCACCACTATTCATTAGACATTTGTCAGTGTAGTATGCATTGCACTGCTTTTGTTTGAATAGAAAAACAATTACGTTTTTAATACACTTATATTTTACTCATCTCTTCATCATCTCTGGGGTAATGACTCATTAGAAGCAAGAATATTATATATAGTATTACTGCTTATATGTTCTGTGTAAATTATCATTGCATCAACTGAGTGTAAATACCTGGCAGTTGGAAAAGCTTAGTTGTCAGCACTATCTGTTTCAGCTGACTCTCTCTGCATTAGCCAAAAGGAAGCAGGATTTATCTCACTCCCTTCTTTCCTACACAACTACTATTTTCTGCTCTTACTAACCCTAAAGTTCATGACCTTTACATTGGCCATAAGAACAGAAATCACAATTGATGGCATAGAGATTCTCACTATGGCAGTTCACATGATCAGGGCCCCATGGTAATTGGTTGCCTCTGGTGCAGGTATGGAATACACAGCCATGGATACAATAGATAAACTTTGGTTTTGGGAACTAGAAGGATTTTTGTTCAAGTCACACATTAATGGGGACTTGCTTATGTCGCCTTCCCAGAACTCCCAAACTGAAGTGTAGTTTGGATCTGAAATCCACAATTTCCTGACATTGCAATATGTGTATAAAATTGTACATCTCTCTCTTACCTCCCGCTCTCTCTCCCTCTCCCTCCCTCCACAATACTAAAGAAGCATCCACACAGAACCTTTATATATCATGGTGAAATAATGTGTACAAATGTGTGTACATTGGAAGAAATGTACAGAAAATAAAGTATGAATGTTAATATACACATTATACAAACAAAACCATATGGAAATAGTTGAATTAAATGTTTTCCAATAGTATTTTAACTTTTATGATTGCTTTTAGCTGTGTTTTGTTTTTAGTTTGCTTTGTGAGCCACCTAGGGTCACATTAAGGGAGAAAGGTGGGATAGAAATAATACATACATACATGCATTCCTAGAGCAAATGTGGCAATTACAGCGCTCTAGAAATAAACAACAACAACAACAACAACAACAATAATAATAATAATAATAATAATAATAATCTGAACAAAAATCCATCCCTAATTGAGTGTAACAAGCAAATAATTGCACTCATGCACATGGTGTTTGTGCAAGCATGTTCATGCCATTATAAAGCTGCATGGGGTTGGGGGTGATAAGGTTCAATCCATAGTAATGGTTGAGGTGAAATGTTAGGTGAGATCAAAGTAGCTGCAAAATGTCTTTGAAATGCCCTAGTCCATGTATATTGCAAGATGTCACAGCAAAGACTCAGCCACAGACCTCACACAGGCTGGATGGCTAGAAATCTCTGATGGAGGCTAATCTCAGACATGCACACAGATCCATCCACTCTGCTGTAGCCTGTACCCCCACCTTGCCAGGAACATCATAAAAGGAGATGGTTAACTATATGATCAAGCATGCCAAGAAGTGGCTTTATTTTTTACAGCTCTGTGTGTTTCTTGGGAAACAAACACTGCCCCCCCCCCCTTTAAGATTTTCACATGTGCTAAACTTGCCTTTCACAGAGATATATTTTAGAAGCACCAAGAGTTTGGTCATCAATCTTCAGGTTGTTTTTCATACACAAATGACAAACAAAATGGTCTCACACTTGAGAACTAAAAGGATGGGGGGTGGGGGAATGTAACCAATTCTTTCACTTTGGGCAAAACCCAGGATTAAGGAGAATGTCATTATGTCTAAACTTAAGCACATTATAGTTTGCCTTGCAAACTTGTTTTGAAAATAACGTAAGTGTGAAAGACATAAGGGTGAGGAGAAAAAATGAATGTCTACGATGTGACTGCTTTCATTCTTCTTGTTTTGGTATCATAATACAGGCAACAGTACGCTGAGCCAGTGTAAAAAGAGAGAGGGAAATTGGTTTGCAAGTGGCAAAATGGTTAATTGCTTACTAGCTTCCAGTGGCAGAGAAATGCCCATTAATTTGCTAGCATATGGTACAGAATTAGTGTCTGTCACTATGTCAGTTATCATGGCTGCTGCTACTGATACTCGCATTGTTATACTTGCTCTCATCAAAGGAAAGAGTTAAAACATTAACTCCACATCCCGATATCCCTGACCATATTCTATTTTGAGTACTAAAAGCATCTGAGAAAGTAGACTGAATTCTATGAAAACTCGTGCTGCCAACTTTTTTCTTTCAGTTAGTCTCAAAGGTGCTACAAGATGTCTTTACTATCTTGAGGACAATAGTCCTGTTTTCTTTTAATGAATTTCAACACAAACTTAGTGAATTCTGTGCCTTCACACAGAAAGCAAAAGGAAAAGAAGGGGGCTGCAATATGTAACTGTTTCTGTATTTGTGCTTCTCTGAAACTCCTCTCCAAACACAATTTTCTGCTTACTTACTGCTGCTGTGTTTTTTTTTAATCAACTACTTTTCCGAAATCACATTTACCTGTGTATTTAAATCCCTCTTTCTGGATATGGTTGAGGTTAGGTCTTGTTTCTTGTAGGACCAGTCCTTGCTCCCCCTCCCCATCTTTCTACCAACAATCCAAAGGAACATGTTCATTCCACTGCCATTGAATGAACAGAAGTAAATGGAATTCTTTTTGGATGATAATATGTGCACTTGACATATGCATAAGCCTCAAGCCCTTTGGACTGTTGATTTTCTAATGATGATATTGGCATGCTGTTAAGAGAAATATGCAGTTCATGCTTAACTAATCATGATAAGCACAAACTGCAAACCTATCTGTTTGATTGCTAAATTTCTAATGATGATATTGATGTGATATTGACATGCTGCTAAGACAATCCAGCAGGAAGGAAATAGGTAAACAATATGAGGAGCGCTGAAATTGTCTCTGTTTGCAAGATTTCTAATAATGATGTTAATTTTTAGTCAAGTAAGCCCCAAATTGATAAATTGGACTACCACTCAAAATTGTTCAGCTTTAATACAGAATAAACACATTGACAAGATACTGTGATCAGATATGAAAAAGATGTTAACAATTAACAGTGTGGAAAAACAATGCAAGGCATGGATTATTTTGGAAAGCACATAATGTTGTAAACCAAAATTGAATAGAAATAGCAGAGCAGTGTCTACTTGGGATTTGACTTGGCAGATTTTTGAACCCAGTAATGTAACATATGCCTTTTTTTCCTGAAAGATGACATGTTAATGTGCACTTCATTTAAATACTTTTTAAATCTAAAAACAGTTAAAAAAATAAATTGGAGAATACTGAAAAAATTGAAAGAAGAATTAAATGTGATGATCTAGATATAGTTTTTAAAATACAGTAAAAAGGTAGTTTTGCTTTAGAAATTCTGTTAAAAGAGTGCTATGCCAAAGCTATAAATTCTTCAGAGAATGGGATAAATTAAACATTTATGAAATAGTTTCTTATGTTCTATATATGGACTGCTGCATTATTAATTTTTAAAAATATATATTTTAAAATAAATTACAGTGTCAAATTAAGGTCCAGTTATTCTTACTTCACATGCGCACACACACACACTTCACTGTTTTATGAACTTTGACTCTGAAAAATAGTTTCTTCTTGTTGCTTATTAAAGATATTTAATACAACATGATTCAAAATCATATTAATTCTCAACTCAAGTACTAATGACTGTTTGTATACTGGAGGAGATAGTGCCATCTAGTGACAAGGAAAATTTGCTTGAATGAAAGATACAGTATGGTATGTTTTCCTTCTGAATTTGGCAATAGAATGAGTGTGCTGAGGAAATGTGCATGTGGGACCAAATGAAGTCAGGGAAGATAGATAGATAGATAGATAGATAGATAGATAGATAGATAGATAGATATTAATGCATCATCCTGAACCAGTACGCCATCTTAAAAGTTATCAGGACATTACACTATGAATTATTCTTAATGTTTCATATCTGAAGAAAACAAATATTCACAAATATCAGATTATCTTCAAAATATTCAAGATCAAGGTCCATATAAGAATCAGAAAAACTGAAGGGATTAAAAGACCTGAACAGAGGTATATGTTCACCTGGGGGAAGGTTTGTCTAGACTTTCAAATTGGTACTCCCAGAAACTTTGTGCTAGCTCTGGCAATACTGGATGTGGAATCTGGCAGTTGTAAATCAAGCTTTTCCAGGTTCTTGCATTCACATATTCCTTTAGCTGAAATGTGTGACTAGGGTATTTATGAAAGCTCACCTTTACTCTTTAAATAATCATAGATATCTAGGAATATGTATTAACAAAGCCACAACCACTGTACTTATCTCCCCCCCCCCCACCCATGTGTATTATTAAACAAAATGGGAATACGCTACAAATATATACATATGTAAATGGGTTCCTTTAGGGACTTAATTCATCGCTAAATTTGTTCTTGAAGGAACCAATGAATAATTTTAGCAGTTTCTTTCCTGCTGTGAGCAAGACGTTGAAAACCATGTGTTTTTCAAAGCCTTTTAGCAATTTGGGACTTCTTCTGTGTCAAATTTGCACATGGTTATTTTGCACAGAAAACACTGTTTTCTGTCCAAAACTGCCATGTGTGAATTTGAACAGAATAAGTCCTAAACTGCAAAGATTCTTGTCAGACCAATCCCGCCCCCAACCCAAAATTCTGGGAGAGATGTTACGAATAGCACAAGGCACATCATCCCCAAGGTCATATGAGCAGTGAGTTGTATGCTCATGAGTTCATGTGTTATTGTTTGACAAAAGTGTGGAGCAAATTCTGTTGTCTTCTCTGGTTGTCTTAGAGCATACATTCCAAGCTACACAGCCAGCCTTCCATATCCACAGATTTTTTATTCTTGGATTGAATCATTCATGGCGTGTAAATATTCCAAAAAGATATAAATTCCAAAAAGCAAACCTTAATTTTGCTATTTTATATGAGGGGCACAATTTCACTATACCATTGTATTTAATGGGAGTTGAGATCCACAGATTTGGTATCCATGGGAGGTCATGGAACCAAATCCCAGCTGATACCAGGGCCTCATTGTATTTTAGCCTTTGTATCTCTTTCACATCTCTTTAATGTCATATATCAGCTCACAACATAGATTAAAGTGATATACAGTTTTTAAAAGATAGTTTTAGCCTGAATAGTTTTAGCCCTAGTATTAGCCCTAATAAAAATAGGGCTAATGTAAAACAATTAGATTTATTTATTTATTTATTTATTTATTTATTTCAAAGTTTTATATCTTGCCTTTCTCCCACAATGGGATTCAAGGCAGGTTACAATAATTTAAAAAGATAAATGTAAAAACTGTGATTATTAAAGTAAAAAAAATATTAAACATTATTAATATTAAAACATGTTTAAAACCCATAGTTAAAGTTACCATCCAAGACATTTAGAGGGAGCTGGGTTGGAGAAGGTGATTAGACACGATCTAAGGCAGCGTTTCCCAAACTTTGGTCCTCAAGGTGACCCAGACCCCAACTCCCAGAAGCTCTAGCCAGTTGCACTAACATTCAGGAATTCTGAGCTGCAGTCCAAAATATCTGGAAGACTGAAGCCTGGAAACACTGAAAGCCAACCTCTTGCCTTCCAGATGTTGACTCCCAGAGGTGCAGACACCCTGATGAGTGGGTTCTGGGAAATGAAATCCAAAACATCTGAAGGAACATGAGAACCACCTATCTAAAGAATCTGTAGACAAATTGTGCCTCCAAATGTTGTTGAACGGCAACTGCTCTCACCATCATTTGTTCTGGCTAACCTTGATGGGAAATGCAGTCTAACAATATCTGCAGGGCCACACTGTAATTTAAGGGAAACAAATATCGCAACCTGCTCCATTTACAGCTGAAACAATGTGGACACTCCAATCTGGTAAATGTATTTATCCCATTACCACTTGTGTTTGTTCTAAATGAAAACTGATCCTGCATATTTACTAAAAGAAAGTCATTTTCTGTAAAAGTCTTATTTTTTGTTGTGTGATGTTGATATACATGAATCTTTTTATTATTGTTATCCACCCTCAAGTCGACCTCAACCCATGGTGATCCTGTAGTTGAAACATCTCCAAGACTCTCTATGTTCCACTGCTCTGCTCAGGTCCTGCAAATTCATACCCATGACCTTCTTAATAGAGTCCATCCATTTAGAGGGAATACAAATGGTTTGTATGATTCTAACTTTCATGCTCAGTTGTATGTCTTTACATTTTAGGATATTTTCTAGTTCTCTCATGGCTGCCCTCCCCATTCGTAGTCTTCATAAGTTTTCTTGACTGAAGTCCCCACTCTGATCAATATTTGATACCAGGTATGAAAATTCTTTTAATATTTCTATTTCCTCATTGTCTAGGTTGAATCTGTGTAAATTTTCTGTGGAGAGGCAGGGTAAAAATAAATTATTATTATTGTTAATGTTCAACAATAATCTTGCCTTTTCACTTTCCTCCTTGATCTTCCTCGGTAGCTGCTCCAAGTCTGTGATGTTTCCTGCTAGTAGTATGGTGTCACCTGTGTATCTTAGATTGCTGATATTCTTTCTTCCTATTTCCACTCCTCCTTCTTCTGTGTCCAATCCTGCTTTTTGTATGTTCTGCATACAAATTGAACAGCTAGGCTGAGAGGATGCAGCCTTGTCTGACCCCTTTGCCAACTGGGAACCATCCTGTTTCTCCGTGTTCTGTCCTGACAGTGGCCTCCTGTCCTGAGTCATCAGGACTATCAGATGTGTTGGCACTCCCATGTCTTTAAGGGCGTTCCATAGTCTTTCGTGATCTATGCAGTCAAAGGCCTTGCTGTGGTCTACAAAACACATGCTGATCTTCTTTTGGAATTCTTTGGTGAGCTCCATTAGTCACTGTATGTTTGCAGTGTGGTCCCTAGTGCCTCTTTCTTTCCTGAATCCTGCTTGCACCTCTGGCATTTCTCTCTCCATGTATGGTTGGTGTCTATGTTGCAGAATTTTGAGCATAATTTTTTTTTTTTTTTGCATAAGAGAGCTATGGTCCTATAGTTGCTGCAGTCTTTTGTATCTCCTTTTTTGTGGATAGAGATGTATATTGATTGTTTCCAGTCTGTTGACATATCTGTTAACATATGTTGGTTAACACTGGTGTTGATTCTATTAATGTGGATTGAAGCAATTCAATTGGAATATCATCTGTTCCTGGTGATTTATTTTTTCCCATTTCTCTAATTGCAGCTTCCACCTCTGTTTTTAGAATTTGGGGTTCAACTTCATATGACTCTTCGATCCATATGTCCTTCATTTTGGTATCCCTTTCATATAGCTCTTTGTGTACTGCATCCAGCATCTTTATATTATTTCCTGATCTTGAATTATGTTTTTATTGTCATAGAGTATCCTGGTCCTTGGTTTGAATTTCCTTTTGATTTTCCAGATCTTTTGGAATAGGTCTCTTGTTCTTCCCTTTTTGTTGTTGTCCTCTATCTCTCTGCATTGATCGTTGTAGTATTTGTCTTTGTCTATTTGCTAGAACATCTAATTTTTCTTGTCAATCTACAAAAAGTCCTTTACTGCTAGTGGAAAGAGAACAGAGAGGGAGCCAGTCTAATTTTAATGGGAGAGAGTCCTACAGCTTGGGACCAGCCTCTCATGTTGTCACCAGACATGTCTATGACAGTTATGAGACCAAGAAAAAAATCTCCAAAGGATCAAGATCATATAAGGAGATATGGTCTTTAAGATAGTCTGCATCACAGCCATATAGGGTTTTATAAGTCATGAAGAGCACTTTGAATTTAGCCTGGCAACAAACTACTAACCAAGGAAGGTTTGCAACATATATTCTCTATAACCAGCCAGGATACATTTAATTGGGTACTTGCTGTCCCAGACAAGAATATCTCAGAAAGAAATAACTCCGAAATCTTTTGGGAACTATTCGGTTATCATCTTTTCTTTTCTTTTTTTTAAAAAATCAGATTATGTCTTCTTCAGTCAATTTGATAAGGGATCTGGACATCTCTCTTACTAACATGACTATAGGGAATTGGGATGATGGATAAAATTGAATAGAAAATGGATAGAAAAATCATTTCTTCTTGTACTATTGGTAACAGATCAAGCATCTATTTTGACCTTTGCAGGAGGTTTGCCAGTGTCTCCAAAGAATAATAGCCATGCTTATTTAAGACTGAAGTATTGAACCCTCAAAAAGTGTCACAGTATGTTTGTTAAGCCTTGCTATGCCAAGCACATCAGTGAATGTTCAGCGTGCACTACACCAACAGCTACATCAGTGCTGTGCCACAAAATATAATAATAATAATAATAATAATAATAATAATAATAATTTATTTATATTTTCCCGCCTCTCCCATTGGATCGAAGCGACGTTACAGACTAGAATATCATTTTAGTAATTCCGTTTTTTTAGGTCACGCTTCCTCTAAGAAGTGCAGGGGAATGTACGTATGTCTATATGAGCATTTCAGTTTTATTTAATCTGCAATAATCTTATGAGTTTAACTAAACTGACAAATACTGACCAGTTCAAGGTTATTCAGTGAGCTTCATGGCACACTGATTCACAAGCATCATACATTTTGCACTTACCTACATCCTTCTCACCCCTTCATCCTGTAGTAATTATGGTTTAAAAAAATGTCTTCCACTAGCCTTTTATATGTAGTCCTAATTTTGTAAGAAACTGCAAGAAGTTATTTTCATTTACCAAACACACACTCTCTGGAATCCTGTTAAGATATTGCATGCTTATTGGCAGACTTGTGTCTGCAGGAAGTAAACTTGCAAAGATGTGCATGGTCCATATCCAGTAAAAGGTTACAATACAGAACTGGACCAAAGTGCATTGCAACCAATGCACTATAGTCCCCAATGTGCATTGGGTCAATGATGCACATGTCATGTGCATTGGGCATTCTTGCTAGTGTCCTGTGCATCTTCACAATTCAGTAACCAGGCTTCTCAGTGCATCTACTATTTAGTTCAGTGTATGCAAATTTACATTGCATAAAAGATTGTATAGGATTCTGGCCAATGATTTGTGTCCAAATTAAGTTAGTCACACCCTAGTCCAATTAAAATCAATTAAAACTGGGGCGGGTTATACACTGCCCATTTGGGGCGGTCTGGACCCGCCCCTTTCCCCGGAGTATCGGGGCTTCAGTGGTCACACTGGCAGCCGCTGAGGCCCCAATCCGCCGCTTTTCAGGCTGCGGGGAAGCAGCAAAATGCCGCTTCCCCGCAGCCTGAAAAGGGGTGTCCTTGGGGCTTCGAGCCCCAAGGACACACCGCGGCGGCAGGGAGGGGGAGACAGAGGCCACTTGGCCCCTTTCTCCCTTGCTTCGCTGGGCGCAGCCGTCTGAAGGCTGCGCCCAGCAAAGCAAAGCGGCGCCGCGGACCAGGAAGGAGCTCCGAAATGGAGCTCCTTCCTGGTCCACGGAAAGGGCACCCTAGGCGCCCTGCCGCGGATTGAGGATGTCACGTCTGCACCGCCCGTCTAGAGGTGGCGCGGCCGTGACGTCCTCACGGCGGCGGCCATATGGAAGGGCCGCCGCCATTTAGTGCGTGACGAGCATGCACTAGGGTTAGGGCGGTGCGGAAGCACCACCCTTTTGTAACCCTAGTGCGTGCTCGTCATGCACTAAAACGCTGGTCTGTAACCGGCCTGAGTTTCTGGTTTGGGAGGGAAGGCATTTGAACCCCTATTGTATTTATGGACTTCTCATGCACAACGGTTTGGCCAGTATGTGAACAGAATGTTTAATTAGATGGATCTTCAGTCTGACTCAGCTAGGCTCTTCTTCTTATGAGTTGCCATGAGTAACTGGTCTCATTGATATCATTGGGACATAAGTATGGCTAATGACATCTGGCTTTAGCCCAATATCTTTAAAATGAAACTTTATAATTATTTGCTACAATTGTGATATAGTGTCTCAACAAATCTTGCAGTAAAACAGTACAGTCCTAGAAAACACACTAGTAAAATACTTCATTTTCCTAACTTTGTGCTCCCAATACGATAGAGTCAAATAGGCTAAGCCTTATCAAATTTGATTTTAAGGTTCAGTTGTCTTTGTATTCCAAACATACAAAACTACTCTTGCCTACAGTAGAGCACAGTTAATTCCTTTCATTAAATGAAATGCTTTTTGCTCATTTTAATTCGTCATTTGCTGCAAACTGTGGCCTAAAGTGTCCCACAAGGATTTCCTCAAAATGGCTTTAAATTTGATTTGAATTGTGCACACGATGGTGGTAAGAAGCACCTGTTTAATTCAACAGACATGTAGACACACATTATAAAAGTTTAGACATTTCAGTGCCTGCTTCCTCTTGTCTCTCTAGGGATATAATCCTTGACACACCAAATAAGCTATCTCTTTCCTCAATAAATGCTAAATAATTGCATCTCAATTCTCGTGTCTCTTTACATCTATGCAAAAATTATTGCGCCTGTTTATTTAGGTATGCCACCATTGTGTCATCTTTATTGGCTGCGACTAGAGGAAAATGAGCTACCTGACCTTTTTTTGGGTGGCTGGCAGCTTAGGAACAGAAAATACCTCCAGTTTACACTTGCACTTGTTTTATAAAAGATGAGATCGTTTCCCTTTGAATAGCAAGATGAGGATTCTATTGTTACTTTATTGTATAGAAAGTACAAGGTACTATATACATTAAATCCCACATCAAGCTTAGCGTTCAGATGGTTAATCAGGACACCCAGTGGTAACATAGGGAGATAGCTGATAAATCTAAGGAGAACATATACTTTTTAATTAAAAAACAATAATTTGTTTCTGACATCAGGTGGACTTTGACTTATATTAAACTTAAGAATGAGAGACCACCAAGACCCTTTGTTGCCAACAGACAACTCAGGTCTTGCAAATTCAGGGCTGGAGTTTCCTTCATTGAATCAAGCTGGTATGTGGTCTTCCTCTTTTCCTATTTCCTTCCACTTTTCCCAATTTTAGCTTTTCTGGTGAGTCATGTTGTCCCATAGTATATCCAAAGTACAAAAAATAATAATACTTGAGTGTCAAAGGAAATATATGTTTAATTTAACAGTGGGCTGGATATTGCTTCCAAATTTTCTCCAACAGTTTTCTTTCAATTTGACTGGGAAAATAAATGATTTTTGAGCAAATGTTCAAAAGAAAATTATGTTTTTTGAGAAATTTTCATAGGGAAGCTTTGAGTGTCTTGTGCTTATGTTACTTGTGAGGAGGCCAAGGGGTGTGTATGCAGTATAGTGCACATAAGAATCCATCAAACTCAAAATGGAAAATGGTACCAACTTTGGTTGATACGCCAACTGTGCCTCTACCTGGACCAAAAGGACCTGGAAGCAATGGTACATACACTGGTGATCTCTCGTCTTGATTTCTGTAATGCGCTCTACATGGGGCTTGCAAGTTTGCAAGCTTCAGTTAGTTCAAAATGCGGCAGCCAGAGTGGTCACTGGTTCGTTCAGGTTTGACCATATCACACCTGTTCTAAAATCTCTTCACTGGCTGCCGATAAGCTTCTGGGTGCAATACAAAGTGTTGGTTATTACCTTTAAAGCCCCACATGGCTTGGGCCTGAGTTACTTGCAGGAACACCTCTCCCTACATAATCTGCCCTACACTCTCAGAATAACTGGGAGGAACATATTAGAACACCAATCAACTAGGCTCACATCAACTTCCCAAAGAGCCTTTACTGTAGCTGCTCTGAAATTGTCGAATGGTCATCTGGAGGAGATCCATCTTATTGCCTCCTTGGAGGCATTTAAGAGGACACTTAAGATGGATCTCTTCTGGCAAGCTTACCCACCTGACCTTGTGTAAGAGATATTCCCCATCTTTCTGACTGTTGCATAACTCTATTGTATTTCCACCTGATGATGAGCTAGTTTTAATTAATTGTTATCAGTTTTTATCAATGTGTTTCTATGTTTATTTTAGTGAGTTGTAATCCTGCCTCGATCCAT
>NC_056525.1:179577312-179582312 GCF_019175285.1 Sceloporus undulatus
TTGGGAAAGGTGGGAAAATATAAATAAACTATATTATTGTTGTTATTGTTATTGTTATTATTATTATTATTATTATTATTATTATTATTATTATTATTATTATTATGGAAAATGACACTATTCTGTGATTATGGGGTACACCAAAGACCAGTAGTATGAATCAGGAGGGTCTTCAGAAGTTGTTAGACTGCAAGTCCCAGCAGCCTTAGCCAATTTAGACGATGGTGAGGAATTCTGGGAATTAGAAATAACAATATTGAGGAAGGTTCATGATTGCCACCCCTGTTTTAACCGAAGGAAGTGTCCCAATATTATGCTGTATTACTTTATAATAAGGATTCTACTACCCTTCAAATATTGTTGGACTGTTAATCCCATCAGCCCTCATCACTGGCTAAGGTAGCTAGGATTCACAGACATTGTACAACAACATATGCATTGAGAGTGTTTTCAAACTACACTGTTATTACTCTAGTATTTAACTACCATGATGACATCCTTTGGAACTTGGTGAGACATGAGAGCTCTCTGGCTGAGAATTTTAAATACCTTTCCCTAAACTGCAAATCCCAGGATTCAATAGGAGAGAACCATGGCAGTTAAAATGGAATGATAGTGCTATAATTGTATTATATGAAAGGGCCCATGGTCGCTTTGTTCTGGTGGATAAGTGATAGCAAAACAGCAAACTCCAGGATTCTTTCTAGGAATATCAAAGAAGATTTGGAGATTTTCTTGTTCTCAACAAGAAAGGTTGACACAACACGTGGAGGCACCCTGCACAGCACAGCAACAACAACAACTACAACAACCAGCATGACACAGCAATAAACACAGCAACAACAACAACTACAACAACCAGCATGACACTTTTCTTCTGTGTGAAAGCAGTGGACAAAACAACCACCCCCACCAACAACAGCAAAAATATACGTATTGCACACACACACCCCAGGAAAAAAAAAACCTTTGTGGCATTTATGTGGGGAGAAGCCTCTTAAGCATTTGTTCTCTAGACTAAACATATCGAGCTCTCTTCATTATTCCTTATTGGGCTTGGTTTCCAGACATTTCACCATCTTTGTCCCTTTCTCTCTATATATTCCAGCTTGTCTCAAAATGGCAGTACTCAGAACTCTAGGTGTGGTCTGACTGAATTAAAATAGAGTGGCAATATTACTTCCTTTCTACCATTCAAGAAGTTCTGATCATTTTATGCATTAATGCATATTATATTTTCAGAGTACATTATTTCAATTGCATGTTCCTAAACATGTCACTTTCAGACAAAGAAAAATAATCAACTGCTTTAAACTGCAAGTTTTTCAAAATGTTCATTAGAATGAACCCTCTTATGTCTTTTTATTGAATATTCATAATAGTCTGTCTTTTTGTTTACTAATGATATTACATTAATATGGTCTGAATAAATGAAAACAATAATTATAGTTTTATTCTTTATTTTTCAATTTACATTTTGTTTTGCTTCAGTAACATCAAATTATCATGTTTAGGGAGAAATCGCAGGCACTTTGTTACATCTACGGTATAGACAGATAGGAAAGTTGAACTGATTTGTTAGACTATATTGAGAATTATGGTTTGAGCCTCTAGTTTTAAATGCTTAAATTGGTTATTTTTAATTGATTGCTTAATGCTTTTCATTGTAATGTTAACATTTTAAACTGTTTTACTGTTTTTCACCCCTGTGTTCTGTTAACGCCTATTGTTAGTCTCAAGTATAGGATATCCACTAAACCAATGACAGTATGGTAAATCTACACTTATGAAAGTTTCATGTATTAAATGGGACTCCTCTACTTGGGTTTAAGAACAGGATTGAGGCTATTGTTAGATACTAGAAGTGGTACAGAATTTGAATAAATCATCACTAACCTCAACAACCAGGTTGTATAGTATTACTGTAGTACCATTTTTATTGTTATTTGCCATCAAGTCATCTTCAACTTGTTGTTATCCTATGAAGAAGAGAGCTCCAGATCACACTGTTATTAATAGCCCTTCTAAGGTTTGCAGTGTCAGGGCAATGGCTTCCTTAACTGGGTCTGTTCACCTGAACTGAGACCTTAAACTGTACTAGTTCCACACTGCGTTCTACATTACCAAGAATTATAGTCTTTTTTAATGAATCATATCATCTCATGATATATCCAAAGTATGATAGCTTCAGTTCAGTCATTTTGGCATCTGGTGATTGTTTTGGCTTGATTTGCTCTAGGACCTATTTATTTGTCCTTTTGGTAGGGCATAATCTGTTAAACTCTCCCTGAGCATCAGATTTGAAATGAGTTGATTTTCTTCCTGTCAGTTTTTTTCACTCTCCAACTTTCACAACCATACACAGAAATCAAATATACTATGTACCATTCAAGTACTGCTTCAGTAACCTGAAGTAGTTCTCTTTTACTTCTTGCAGTGCAACAAAATCTGTAAAGTAGAAGAACATGCCATATAAGTGCATGGCCATGTTAGTCTGTACAAAGGGTTCTATTTGTCTCAATTGTACTACAAGATCATTTTGTATGCCATATAAATGCATGTTTTGTTTGTTAGGTGCAAACAGAAGCATGATGTGTAATCACACATTGATGGGGGCCCAAATATAATTTGACTTTAGGGGTACCACTGAGCTTCTGGTCCCCCCCCCCTCGCAGCTCCCTCCAGCACCCAAAACCTGCTCTGGAGAATTTTCAAGCTCTCAGAGTAGATGTTTGGGTGTGGAAGCCCAAGGGGGGGGGACCTGCCCCTTCCTAGGTTTATGTGGAAAATTGCTTCTATAGTATAGTGACTGCATTGGATACTAGTCAATATGTCCATAACAATCCTATTCCCAAATTCCCAAAACATACTTGAGTAGAGTGCTTCATCCAGATCAGAGCAACTGGATAGCTCTGCATGGCTTCTGTGATTATTCTGTCAAGTAATTTTGGCAACCCAAATGATCAAGATGCTTGAACAATCCCTTTATAAAGAAAGGGTTTGTCTTGCTTTTGGCATTAAAAAATTAAGGGATGACACAGTGAAGGTGTGAAGAAATGCCCCTCTGACAGCATCTATCATAATACTAGAATCTGGCATCAGTCAATGAATGTAAATGGTGAGAAATTCAAAATTTGTTGTTGTTGTTGTGTGCCTTCAAGTCATTTCTGACTTATATCAACACTAAGGAAATTATTGCATGGAGAAATATTCCTGATATAGATGCAGGATTGAGAACTCAAAACTGGGTGTTATCGCATGCACTGGTGACCAGGAGAGTGCAATCCAAATGTAGCCCAGACCCCAGTCACGCTTATCTGGCCAAATTTCAAAACTGGCAAGTTCTGGTTTTTGAAAATACACAGGATAAGTGCGGCTGGGGCTCAGTTTGCATCCTGGATGAATTCATCAGGCTGCTGGCACACATGATAACACCCAGTTTTGAGTTTTCAATCCTGTATCTATATCAGGAGTATTTCTCCATGCGATAATCTCCTAAAGTAAACCTATCATGGTGTTTGGGGGGGGAGGGGTTGGCAAAATTTGTACAGGAAGGATTTGCTTTTGCTTTCATGTAAGGCTGAGGCTGTGTCTCCAGAGAGGAAAAGAAATGTTCTTACCCTACTTCCACACTGAGCTGTTTAGATTATTTATGGGGCCAAAATGGTAAAACATGGGTTCAATCTATGTTGATTCTCTGGATGAAAATGAGCACCTGATTGCTCTTAATCAGGCCGGAAACTCTTGAGAGTACCCTGGGCACATGGATTGCATCCCAATGTAGTGATAAGTAAGTGAAGAAGGTGTTAGGCAGACTCCGCTTCTAGGCAGCTGATAACAGTTCAGAGAGGCTGTGAAGGGAGGGGCTTTACAGGGGATCATAAAGTATAAAAAGGAGGAGTGTTTGTCTGAGGAGATTCAGATAGAGAATTGAGAGTTGGAAGAATTAGTTGGAATAGTCAGTGGGACTGAATGTGCATTGGTTGTCTGAATTGATTGATGGATGAGGTCTGACATAATTCAAACATATATTTGGGATTAAGTTTGGAACTTGTTAAAGCATCCATGTTTCAACAGGATATAATAAAACAATTATCTTGCCATTTTATTAATTTTGCCTCAGACTGTCTTCTTTAATCCTAAATCAAGGGATGGCCATGCTTACTAGCCCACACACCAATCCACAATGATACCAACTGCAGACTCCAAATCCAAGGAGGGATTCTGAAGGGGGACCTTGGGCAAAGGTGAGAGTGGCAGGCAACCAATGCTAGAAGCAGTGGGGCTTATGAAGTCTTGGGAAGGCCAATGCCACAGGGGAGAGGAACATTGGAGGGTCAGAAGAAGAGGCCAGGAGGAGGTGCCCTGGGCGATCAGATGCCAAGCGTCAGGTTGGAGGGTCTTTGTTATTGGGGATGGTTGGGGCAACTTCAAAGCTATGATATTCCAGGCTGCCCTCATTAGTGCCAACATGACCTCTGACTCAGACTTGGAAAGAACCTCTTGCCTAACACCTAAAGGCTGCAGCTAGAAATCATCCTTTATCTTTATCGGCCTTGGCTCTGACAATGATGCCATATATATATATATATATATATATATATATATATACAGAGAGAGAGAGAGAGAGAGAGAGTGGTATTTGGGGGGGGGAAGTATTTAAAAACAAATATGTTATTAAATGATTGTGCTGCTACACAGTAAACACCTTTGCTGCAGTTCAAGCTCATCACCAGAGCAACAGAGCTGCAAAGCTGAGATCCCATTTCAGAACAGCCCTACTGTGTAATATCTGACACCTTCCTTTTGATTTATTACTTGAGTGGACGGATATCATATCCAGAGAACAAAGTAGGACTGTGACAGGAATATAGTTTAAGTTTGATTAGTTTGCTTTTCAGTGCAAACTTACCTGGTTAGCACATCCAGTACCTAATCATAAACCAGAATGCAGCTTTGTCATTTCTAGGCATGCCAAAAAAGTGGATTTTTAATTTAAA
>NC_056525.1:179587312-179592618 GCF_019175285.1 Sceloporus undulatus
AATAATAATGATGATGATGATGTTTATTTATAGCCCGCTTTTCCAGAGAGAGATCAAAGCGGGTTACAACAAGGGTACAAAAACATCATACAATTTACAACAGTATCAACATCATAAAATATCACAAAAACACAACCATAATAAAAACAAGATAAAATTACAATTATGACAAGAGAGTGGATTTTCCTTAGATTTAGGGAAATCTAAAACATTTGTAAACCTGAGCAGAAGAAATGTTCATGAAAGCTTATGGAACTATGCAGGATGAATAGGAAAAGAGATTCCACCTCAACATTGGGAAGATCTTCTTGACAGTAAGAGTTGTTTGACAGTGGAACACATTCCCTCAGAGTGTAGTGGAGACAGGATGGCCATTTGTCAGGGGTGCTTTGATGGTGCATTCATGCATGGAAGGGAGTTGAGCTGGATTGCCCCTGTGGGTCTCTTCCAACTCTATGATTCTATGGAACAGTAGAGTGGTAGGAGATTTCATAAAGCTCCAGGATCACAACAGGGAAGCTGTGGCACCATTACACCTGGCATGGGAGAGAGTTGGACTGGATAGCCTTTGAGGTCTCTTCCAACTCTATGCTTCTATTAACAGGATATCACTCTCTTACTTAGATCTGTAGTTAACTGACATGATAGAAGTTGAGTAGTGGAGCCAGGGCTACATTATCAGAGGTCTCTGACTTTCTCATTAGCAGGGATGGTGGCATCGTCATGGGTCACTTTCCTTACATGTACCTATTTAAGTCATATCCTAGCTGGAGGACACCTCCTCAGATGTAGACAAGAAAGAAAAGAGCCAAGATGACTGACCCAGTTGGAGCTGGAGGAGGCTGGCAGTCCTGTCATAGTATTGGTAGAGGCAGAGTCCACTCCATCCCAGGCAGCAGCACAGATTAGGAGAGGGCAGCAGAAGCACTTCACCCTCTGAAGCAACCTAAATTAAAGTGCTGAGAATAAAAGGTCAGGGAATACTTTGCTCAGGACACTGAGCTAATTCAGACAGCTAGGCTGACTACCTGTTGCTTCTAAAATTCTAAATTAGTTGTCTCCACACCATTTCACTGCTGGAGACAATAGCTCCAAAACTCACACAAACCTGTCTGACATCTCTGGCTTTGTGGATCTCTGTCTTTTGGTATGTACCTTTGAACTAATCTTTCAGGCAACTCCCTTCTTGACTTTGGACTTTTCTCAGGACTACTTTTTCCCTTTTGAACCTTGGATTGCCTGGACCATGCTTCACCTTGTAACCCTGTGTATGCCCTGGTATTGGCTTGGTTTTTCCCTTCCTGTTCCTGTTGGGTGTAGGTTACATGGACAGTGAGCAGCCTTAGTTTGTTTAATTTAGTTCTGTGAAACTGGTTACTTCAATTAAATTCAGTTCACATATTTTACCTGGGATTGTGGAACCAATCCTATTTCATTCAATTCTTTTCTTTTTAAAATAAAAAAAAACATGATGGAGGAAAGGAGCAAATGAATTCAAAGTTGCTTGGCAGAACATGGGGTTAACAGGCTTGCCTCTCAACTGCCTTTTGTCAGCAAGAGACTTTATGGCTTTCAAGCAATAAATCATAAAAACTTTCCTATTTCTAAACATTTTAAGATAAGGGGAGTTTGAAATCAAATCAATTTAGGTTTCTATATACAGGTTCCAATCTTTCTAACCAGGGAAAAACATGCTGTCCTTGTCAAATCATTTCAACGTGAACCAACTGAAAATTTATTATCTTATATAGACCATCTATGCCTTTTCCTAGCATTCACTGAAGACTACACTGAGATGACCACTTCGGTTTCAATTTTATTTTTCACAAGTTAAAACAGGGGTTCTTGTTTAAACATCTATGTATAGGCTGACATATCTCATACTGAAATTGAATGCCACTGTGTTTAGTAATAAATGTATAGTGTGCTTGCTACTAATTATTACATATGCCAATATTTAATCTGGATTTCTGTTGAACTGGTTCTGAATATCTGCTAGATATTGTTTTATATCAGTGACAGAAGACTACAGTATGTCCAAAGATTAATGATGTCCACTCAGCCAGTAAGGAACACCACTGTCCATTTGAATTGTCATAAAGTAATGTCTAATTACAATTCAAAGCATAATGGAATGCTTTGAGCAAAAGTGACTTTATTTTTCTTCAGTTAGTTAATGAAAGTGTGGTCTTGATGGATGAGAAACACTAGACTTCAATTGCCAACATATCTGGTTCTAGAGATCATTCAAAAATACTGACATTCGTGAAAGTAAATGCACTCTCTTTAGCTATAAAATATAGCTATTGCTCTTTTATATTAATAGCCTATTACTGAATTTCATCCTCAGATAATCTTTAATAATTCATTGCCAACTTCATGTTCCACTTTCCACTATCATATTATTTATCACTGATGAATGCATTATTATTAAAGAAATAGCCTCAGTATTATTAAACTTAGCTTATCTGTATACTCAGAAATTGTTAGCCTGTTTGTTCACAACTATGCCTGCTTGTTTGCTTTACCGCATCCACTCTCTTTCTGCATTATTTTAATCTATAGTCTTATTAGTTTTCTTCCACCTCACATGTTTGTAAATAAAGCTACTTGATATGTTTTACAAAGAAGATTAAGTTTGCTTTTGCCTCTGCTATATCCTGTGTGGGACTGGATGTTGTTCAGCTTCTGCCTTGCCAAGTTGTTTACTCTGCTAGAGATTCACCATTATCACATTTCTGAAAAGGTCAGGCCTTGCCTTTATACATTGGGTTGAATCCAAATGAACTTTACCGCATTCAAAAGGTGTCTTTCAGGTCATGGAAGGGTACCTTTACATCTCACATTAGAGTTTAGTGTGGTTTCACATGGGACTAGATCCTTGCTCAAGAAAAATGGTCAACAATCTAAATCTCTTCTATTTGTGGAAGAATCTGTGTAACATGTTACATAAGCAGGGAAATAAGAACTGCTCTATAATCTGACCCCTTTCCTTCTCCCCATATTCACTGAACATATCTGTTTCTGCCAAATTTATGAAGAGATTTACAAGTTTGCAAAATTTACAAAATTATTTTTTTAAAAGAACTTCCCACAAATAAAATTATCAGTTATTTTGTATTGGCCAATTTTACTATTTCCTGCATAGAGATCATGCTGTACCCACCAGCTACTTAATTGTCAAAGATGCAATGTCTGCAGAAGAAAGGAGCTGGGTAAGAAGCCATGCTGTCCTTTAGATATTTCCCACTGGTTATGCTGACTAGGGCTTTTGGAAGTAGCAGTTCCATAACCAGTGGAGTACCACATAATCTCTACCCTATTCTAGATAGGAGCCCCTCACAAAAAACTCAGATAAAAGAGGGACACATGCAAAACAGATGTAACCAAAATGAAACCCATCTTAACAACTGAATCATGAAATGAACAGGATAATGAAACAAAATGGCTAGTGAAACAAGTCTTTAAATATATGAGCATGTTGGAATAATTTGAAAATATACCTAATGTTAAGTCTGGATCACAGTTCTGGTCCTTTTGCTTTGCTGATAAAGTTAAGTGGGGCTTCCCCTGATTCAACAAATATGGAAAGCAAATGATATACATGCAGACTGATATGACACTTATATCAAGTGAGTATTTGAAAAAAGCCACTGTATTTTTAGGATAATAATAATAATAATAATAATAATAATAATAATAATAATAATTTTTATTTATATTTCCCACCTCTCCCTGCAGATCAAGATGAGATTACAATAATAGAAACAACATTACAAGATAAAAACTACAATTTCATATAAAATACACTCAATAAGAAAGAAATGCAATCATATTTTGTCCACAGTCATGCTCCATATCATGCTATAGACCTCTGAAATTTTTCAAATAGCCAGATTAGTAATATATAATATACTCAGCCCTCTCATCCAAATTCTCTTTTAAACACAAGCACAACTATTATGATATTATTAAACTTTTCTCACAATAGAATTAAAGTTATAGCAAATCTTTCCTTTCCTGAAAGATTATAAAACTCAAAAAGCAAGCAATGAGAAGAAGCAAAATAAAGCAATTTCTATTTGACATTTAAGTCAGCAGCACTAGCTATCACTGAAGGATAAATCAATTTGCAAAAGCTATGGACAGATCATTACACCTAGGGCTTGAGCTGCCTAATTAAGGAAGAATGTCAAAGTTGACCTAAAATGCTCTACTAAAATAAACGGATGGGTGGAAATGTTTACAACATGATGATTTCTTTTTCTAATTAAACCTTGTATCGATAAATATTATCTATAAATGGATATGTAATTTAAGTCCCCAGAGTAGAGTTAGTCTGAGGTAGCCATTTTGTAAAAAGTATATTCCCACTTCTTCTAAAGTGTAACTTCATGTGAAAACAGGCAATGTCTAATTTGATTACATTAAGCTCACAAAGGAAAACAGATCTGATAGAGCTTATACTCACGAGGGGTCATTTAGACATATTATTGTTACTGAAGATCTAGTGACACTGCTGTATCTGTACCTAAGATAACACATACTGTCTTGCATGTAGAGCATACAGTGTATGCCTCACAAGAGCTTTGAAGTAACACATACAAATTACATGTTATTTATAATTAATTTCTTTGAAATAACTGCCATGACACTATCCTACTGAATCCTGGGATTTGGAGTTTGATGTAACATCAGAGCTCTCTGACAAACCAGACTGAATACCTCACCAACCTACAAATCCCAGGAGCCTGTAGAATAGAGTCGTAGCAGTTAAAATAGTGTCAAACTGTTTTAATTTTGAAGTGTGGGTACACTCTAAGTTACATAACAACTATAGTAATGGGACAATTTTATTCTTTTTGAATTATATCTGTAACTGATTTTTACTTTACTTTTATACTTGGGAATGCCTCATTATATAGGTGTGTGAGGTGCTTCAGGCCACCAGCATGTAGCATTCTGATGGTTTTTGTCAGTGTAACTTGAAAGTAGCTATTCTAAATGCCTATTCTTGTTACCTTTGAACAATTCTAGTTAATTGGGAAATCAGGATGTCATTTTAAACAATTAATTAATTATAATTTGTTTTTATTTATATACCGCTATTCCAAAGATCATAGCGGTGAACAGCAAGTAAGCTAATTAGCAAGTAAGCTAATTTTGCCCCCAACAGTCTGGGTACTCATTTTAGCGACCTTGGAAGGATGCAAGCCTGAGTCGAGATTGGGCCCTTTTGCTGGTCTTGAACTCGCAACCTTGTGGTTTTGAGTGAATGGCTGCAGTACAGGCATTTAACCACTGCT
>NC_056525.1:179592643-179614876 GCF_019175285.1 Sceloporus undulatus
CCAGGATTCCAGCCATTATGTACCAAATGCCTAACTAAATAATCATTTTTGTAATCTCTACCCTATTGATTGCAACCACTGTAATCTTCCAGAGCTGTTTCTCACTTTAAAACATGAGGTATGTTGTTGTAATGTCTCCCACCAGCAGTTGTGCCAAATATTACTGCAAGAGAAGCAAGAGAAAGATGAATCCCTGTCCCTATGCATCCCCTAGTATAGTTCTTAAAATCTACTCTGGAGGGCTAGGACATCTTCAGAGCAGGTTTTCCAATGGCACAATGGAGTGATGGGGAGGGGAAGAAGTCTCATTGCACTAGCAGATGTCCATGACCATAAAATTGGATTGAAGCTATAGGAAAACTGAGTCCTGCCAAAAAATATGGGCTACAATGAGTTAGGAGACTAATAGTTTTTGCAGGAAGGAGCACTGGTTCAATCAGGATCCTCCTTGAATTCCTTGGAGGGGGCTTGTCCACCTGGCAAATGAAAATTAATTGTAATTGATCACAAATGAGTATTGTTTCTTTTCTGTATGAGACCAGGAATTGTCTCTTAAGAAAGTTCTCAACATCTGAGTGAGGCTGCATTGTAATTCCGAAAGGCTGAATGGATCAGTATGAATAAAGTGAAAAATAAGGATAGTATGTGAGAAGGAGGAGTATGATATTGCACTGACAATGACCTTTTCAGCATCTGTAGCTGACAAATACTTTTGGGAATATTGAAAATGTAAATTAGTTGGTTATGTGAATTTCTTCTCATATGCATCTCATGGTCAAATAGACATAATGGCTATTTAAGCATGTCACCAAATTAGAAAATCTCAGGATTCTTAGGATGGAGCCATGGACAACTGAAACTAGTGATATCAAATGCTTTTTAACCGTGCAGTGTATACACACTCCTAGAGAATCAGACAGTGTGTGTATGTGTATGTGTGTGTTCCCTTTCCATTTAAGAAAATATATCCTAGGTATGATTAATTTCTGGACAATTATTATACTTCTATTAGTGGCCCAAATCAATTGGATGTTCCCTCTTTACTCTTAACACACCGAAACATCTGCCAATACTTCAGGAAAATAACAACTGAGCTAACTTCAGTGTACCTGGGCAGCTGCCTGTTATTTTCAGTAAAGCTTGACTTTCTCTTGTGAAGGTCCATACCACCCAAGAACTTCACACCTTGTAAGCTGTAGCCACTTGTTACAAATGCTTTGCCTTCCCCAAGTATAGCGTATTACAGTGTTGTTAAAGTTCTGAATTAACAGCTGGAGTTTTTGACCTGGCTCCCATTAGCCTCCATTACCACCTGGTAACAGCCTGCCTTCCACATGCTGTTTACTTCACAGATATCAGCCATTATCCCCATCCCGGATCAGTCCCCAGGCAGTATGCTAACAGCCTCTTCTACAAGCCAATTTCAAGATCTGGTCATGTTTACATTAGCCTTCTCCCAATGCATGAAAAAGACGAGGCGCTTCGAATAGAAATGAGCAAATATGATAATTCAATTTTCCTGTGGCTATTACAAAACATTTCCTTGAATAAAGTGATAATAGGTTATCATCTGTGAAATGGAAATGCATAACAGTAGAGTTCTGGTTACACCAGAGGAAATTAATTTCACAGCACATTGCTGGGGGACCTGACTTGTGAATGCTAAGTATGAGAAATGCAGCCGTTCAGCTTCACTACCTTTATAATTAGATTAGCATGTCTGCACCCTGCTGGAATCCTCAGTCTAGTCAAAAGAATTACTGTTCCTTTCTTCAGATACCTATATTGTAATAATGAAATGACTGAGGCAATTAGGGAAAGTTAAAAATGAATTATGGGACCATATATATTAACCAGATGCTGCTTTAAAGTGACTGACTTGGTGTTATCTGTCTAGTTAAATACAGTACTTAGCCCTGCTATTCAATACGTGTATGTATTAAATTAGTGTGCACAGACATACTTGTGCATGTGAGTGGATGCCCACCCCCCGCACTGGACTGTTTTAAATAACAACATGATTTGTGACACAAACTAACCAGCTCTTAAATTAAGGTGTGACAGTCTTCCCTTAGCTCACTCCATTGAGGTCTAAATATTGCTGTTTGTAAGGCATTGCAAAAATGCCCCTATTTAACATAATTTCGGTAATAACCAAGGACTGTTGTGTGATGAATTAAATAACAGTCAGCTCCCAAACTGTGTTGAGTCAATGCCTGTGTCTTCAGAAAGCTAAGGGACTGGTGCAAACTTGAGGAAGAAGTGGGACAGGTACTATTCCTGACTTTTTAAAGAATGAATTTTGGAGACTAATTCAAAGACTAAACAGGGACCTTGTTATTTTTAACCCAAAATAATTAATTTTTAAACTGCTTTTCTACTGAATTATGAATGGTATTATTATTACTATTTTGTTGAACTAATTTAATATTGTTTGCTGTCTTGCAGGGAATACTCCCTTAATAGAGGAGCGCAGATGATGAATAAATAGACACATGCACACTTATAAGAAGAGTATAATATAATTAACATTATTAATTAATTAGAGCTATATTTCAACTGGTTGCTTTTTCTGTCACATTTCAATTGTATACTGAGTTACTGCATTTTGTCGCGTGGAAATAGAAGTAAAAGAAATATGCATGGAAAGAATGTTTAAAGTGTTGTAAACATTATTGAAAATAGTCATTTTACGTGTTGGTAAACCCTATGGGGGGACCTTAAAGGGGAAGGGATCTTCATACATGTTTTTCAGGGTTATTTGATATGAATAACTCTTCTTATTTCTTCCTTCCTTCTTTCTTTTAGTTTCTCCTTCTATTTTTTCTTTATGGGGGGGGGTCATAGGAATAGCTTTTTTTTTTTTTTTGGTGCAGAAACACAATTTCCTGCACGAAAAGTTCACTGATTTTGAATGTAGTAGGACCCTTCACTAACCATCTTGATTTGTGAGAGGTATAAACCATTTTCATGCAGGAACCCTGAATCAATTTACCTATGTTTGACTTGTCATTCATCAGTTGATTCAGTGGGCCTACCCTAGTTGGATATTACAAACAGGATCCAGGCCTACTTCAGGGGGATCTTTCTTTTCTCTTTCAGGGATCTTTGTACACTCTCTGAGGGTTAGCTGTGGAGACATGGGATTTTAATAATTGCTACAAGAGAGCGCATCAACTTGTTCATTGGCACTTTGATCTGTAGCCCCTTACCACCATCTTTATCCAATATTCTACATGGATGCTCACTCCACTCTTGGATTTCCTATCCTAATTGTTTTGGGATTTATCTTTCAGTAAAGAACAACACAAGGGTAAATATTCTTTTAAAGCTTTTGGGGAAAGGAGTTTGGAGAGATGTTGGCAAGCTCTTGGACCCATTTCTTTCACATGCCATCTTCTTTCCAGAAGATCAGAAGAATTCACCTGCCTGTAATTTCTCAGGCTTGCCTACCTACCTTCAGGTCTTTTACAGGTTAGCGCTTGTCAGAAACTATTTCACCCAGGATTTTACTATAATAATAATAATAATAATAACATAATGATGATGATGATGTTATTTATAGCCCGCTTTTCCAGAGAGAGATCAAGCGGGTTACACAAGGGTCAAAACATCATACAATTTACAACAGTATCCACATCATAAAATATCACAAAAACACAACCATAATAAAAACAGATAAATTACAATTATGACAAGAGAGTGGATTTTCCTTAGATTTAGGAAATCTAAAACATTTGTAAACCTGGCGAAGAGAAATGTTCATGAAAGCTTATGGAACTATGCAGGATGAATAGGAAAAGGATTCCACCTCAACATTGGGAAGATCTTCTTGACAGTAAGATTGTTTGACAGTGGAACACATTCCCTCAGAGTGTAGTGGAGACAGGATGGCATTTGTCAGGGGTGCTTTGATGGTGCATTCATGCATGGAAGGGAGTTGAGCTGGATTGCCCCTGTGGGTCTCTTCCAACTCTATGATTCTATGGAACAGTAGAGTGGTAGGGATTTCATAAAGCTCCAGGATCACAACAGGGAAGCTGTGGCACCATTACACCTGGCATGGGGAAGAGTTGGACTGGATAGCCTTTGAGGTCTCTTCCAACTCTATGCTTCTATTAACAGATATCACTCTCTTACTTAGATCTGTAGTTAACTGACATGATAGAAGTTGGTAGTGAGCCAGGGCTACATTATCAGAGGTCTCTGACTTCTCATTAGCAGGGATGGTGGCATCGTCATGGGTCACTTTCCTTACATTACCTATTTAAGTCATATCCTAGCTGGAGGACCCCTCCTCAGATGTAGACAGAAAGAAAAGAGCCAAGATGACTGACCCAGTTGGAGCTGGAGGAGGCTGGCAGTCCTGTCATAGTTGGTAGAGGCAGAGTCCACTCCATCCCAGGCCGCAGCACAGATTAGGGAGGGCAGCAGAAGCACTTCACCCTCTGAAGCAACTAAATTAAATGCTGAGAATAAAAGGTCAGGGATACTTTGCTCAGGACACTGAGCTAATTCAGACAGCTAGGCTGACTACTGTTGCTTCTAAATTCTAAATTAGTTGTCTCCACACCATTTCACTGCTGAGACAATAGCTCCAAAACTCACACAAACCTGTCTGACATCTCTGCTTTGTGGATCTCTGTCTTTTGGTATGTACCTTTGAACTAATCTTTCAGGCAACTCCCTTCTTGACTTTGGACTTTCTCAGGACTCTTTTTCCCTTTTTAACCTTGGATTGCCTGGACTGCTTCACCTTGTACCCTGTGATGCCCTGTATTGGCTTGGTTTTCCCTTCCGTTCCTGTTGGGTTTAGATTACATGGACGTGCAGCCTTAGGCGGGGTACAGACCGCGCTTGCGGCGCTCTGCCGCCGCGCCAAGAGGTCCGCGGGGGAGCCGGAGCTTCAGACGGCCCGACTCCCGCGTGGACCGAAAAAAGAAGCTCCAAATGGGTCTTTTTGCGTTGCGTTTCGACGTAGCGGGCGCCAGGGGGCGCTCGCTTACGTCAGCAGCGGCGCGACACGTCTGACGCTAAGCGTCCGATACGCAAAGTGCGCGCCCATGTAGAAAGGGCGCCGCCATCTTGTACGGATGGAGTCCTACTGGCCCAGGGCGTCTAAAGGACGCCCCTTTTTTAAATGGGACGTCGGAGGACGTCCCAATGCCGGTTTGAAAGCCTTAGTGTTTATTCTGTTCTGTGAAACTGGTTACTTCAATTAAATTCAGTTCACATATTTTACCTGGGATTGTGGAACCAATCCTATTTCATTCAATTCTTTTCTTTTTAAATAAAAAAAAACATTATGGAGGAAAGGAGCAAATGAATTCAAAGTTGCTTGGCAGAACATGGTTAACAGGCTTGCCTCTCAACTGCCTTTTGTCAGCAAGGGACTTTATGGCTTTCAAGCAATAAATCATAAAAACTTTCCTATTCTAACATTTTAAGATAAGGGGAGTTTGAAATCAAATCAATTTAGGTTTCTATATCAGGTTCCAATCTTTCTAACCCGGGACAACATGCTGTCCTTGTCAAATCATTCAACGTGACCAACTGAAAATTTATTATCTTATATAGACCATCTATGCCTTTTCCTAGCATTCACTGAGACTACACTGAGATGACCACTTCGGTTTCAATTATTTTTCACAAGTTAAACAGGGGTTCTTGTTTAACATCTATGTATAGGCTGACATATCTCATACTGAAATTGAATGCCACTGTGTTTAGTAATAAATGTATGTGTGCTTGCTACTAATTATTACATATGCCATATTTAATCTGGATTTTGTTGAACTGGTTCTGAATATCTGCTAGATATTGTTTATATCAGTGACAGAAGACTACAGTATGTCCAAAGATTTGATGTCCACTCAGCCAGTAAGGAACACCACTGTCCATTTGAATTGTCATAAAGTAATGTCTAATTACAATTCAAAGCATAATGGAATGCTTTGAGCAAAAGTGACTTATTTTTCTTCAGTTAGTTAATGAAAGTGTGGTCTTGATGGATGAAACACTAGACTTCAATTGCCAACATATCTGGTTCTAGAGATCATTCAAAATACTGACATTCGTGAAAGTAAATGCACTCTCTTTAGCTATAAAATATAGCTATTGCTCTTTTATTAATAGCCTATTACTGAATTCATCCTCAGATAATCTTAATAATTCATTGCCAACTCATGTTCCACTTTCCACTATCATATTATTTATCACTGATGAATGCATTATTATTAAAGAAATAGCCTCAGTATTATAAACTTGCTTATCTGTATACTCCGAAATTGTTAGCCTGTTTTTCACAACTATGCCTGCTTGTTTGCTTTACCGCATCCACTCTCTTTCTGCATTATTTTAATCTATAGTCTTATTAGTTTTCTTCCACCTCACATGTTTGTAAATAAAGCTACTTGATATGTTTTACAAAAGAGATTAAGTTTGCTTTTGCCTCTGCTATATCCTGTGTGGGACTGGATGTTGTTCAGCTTCTGCCTTGCCAAGTTGTTTACTCTGCTAGAGATTCACCATTATCACATTTCTGAAAGGTCAGGCCTTGCCTTTATACATTGGGTTGAATCCAATGAACTTTACCACATTCAAAGGTGTCTTTCGGTCTGGAAGGGTACCTTTACCTCTCACATTAGAGTTTAGTGTGGTTTCACATGGGACTAGATCCTTGCTCAAGAAAAATGGTCAACAATCTAAATCTCTTCTATTTGTGGAAGAATCTGTGTAACATGTTACATAAGCAGGGAAATAAGAACTGCTCTATAATCTGACCCCTTTCCTTCTCCCCATATCACTGAACATATCTGTTTCTGCCAAATTTTGAAGAGATTTACAAGTTTGCAAAATTTACAAATTATTTTTTTAAAAGAACTTCCCACAAATAAAATTATCAGTTATTTTGTATTGGCCAATTTTACTATTTCTGCATAGAGATCATGCTGTACCCACCAGCTACTTAACTGTCAAAGATGCAATGTCCAGAAGAAGGGCTGGGTAGAAAGCCATGCTGTTCCTTTGATATTTCCCACTGGTTATGCTGACTAGGGCTTTTGGAAGTAGCAGTTCCATAACCAGTGGAGTACCACATAATCTCTACCCTATTCTAGATAGGAGCCCCTCACAAAAAACTCAGATAAAAGGGACACATGCAAAACAGATGTAACCAAAATGAAACCCATCTTAACAACTGAATCATGAAATGACAGGATAATGAAACAAAATGGCTAGTGAAACAAGTCTTTAAATATATGAGCATGTTGGAATAATTTGAAATATACCTATGTTAAGTCTGGATCACAGTTCTGGTCCTTTTGCTTTGCTGATAAAGTTAGTGGGGCTTCCCCTGATTCAACATATGCAAAGCAAATGATATGCAGACTGATATGACACTTATATCAAGTGAGTATTTGAAAAAAGCCACTGTATTTTAGGATATAATAATAATAATAATAATAATAATAATAATAATAATTTTTATTTATATTTCCCACCTCTCCCTGCAGATCAAGATGAGATACAATAATAGAAACAACATTACAAGTAAAAACTACAATTTCATATAAAATACACTCAATAAGAAAGAAATGCAATCTATTTTGTCCACAGTCATGCTCCATATCATGCTATAGACCTCTGAAATTTTTCAAATAGCCAGATTAGTATATTTATATACTAGCCCTCTCATCCCAATTCTCTTTTAAACACCAGCACAACTATTATGATATTAAACTTTTCTCACATAGAATAGAATAAGTTATAGCAAATCTTTCCTTTCCTGAAGATTATAAAACTCAAAAAGCAAAGCAATGAGAGAAGCAAAATAAAGCAATTTCTATTTGACATTTAAGTCAGCAGCACTAGCTATCACTGAAGGATAAATCAATTTGCAAAAGCTATGGACAGATCATTACACCTAGGCTTGAGCTGCCTAATTAGGAAGAATGTCAAAGTTGACCTAAAATGCTCTACTAATAAAACGGATGGGTGGAAATGTTTACAACATGATGATTTCTTTTTCTAATTAAACCTTGTATCGTAAATATTCTATAATGGATATGTAATTTAAGTCCCCAGAGTAGAGTTAGTCTGAGGTAGCCATTTTGTAAAAAGTTATTCCCACTTCTTCTAAGTGTAACTTCATGTGAAAACAGGCAATGTCTAATTTGATTACATTAACTCACAAAGGAAAACAGATCTGATAGAGCTTATACTCCCGGGGGTCATTTAGACATATTATTGTTACTGAAGTCTAGTGACACTGCTGTATCTGTACCTAAATAACACATACTGTCTTACATGTAGAGTCAGTGTATGCCTCACAAGAGCTTTGAAGTAGTAACAATACAAATTACATGTTATTTATAATTATTTCTTTGAAATAACTCCATGACACTATCCTACTGATCCTGGGATTTGGAGTTTGTGTAACATCAGACCTCTCTGACAAACCAGACTGAATACCTCACCAACCTACAAATCCCAGGAGCCTGTAAAATAGAGTCTAGCAGTTAAAATGGTGTCAAAACTGTTTTAATTTTGAAGTGTGGGTACACTCTAAGTACATAACAACTATAGTAATGGGACAATTTTATTCTTTTTGAATTATATTGTAACTGATTTTACTTTACTTTTATACTTGGGAATGCCTCATTATTAGGTGTGTGAGGTGCTTCAGGCCACCAGCATGTAGCATTCTGATGGTTTTTGTCAGTGTAACTTGAAAGTAGCTATTCTAAATGCCTATTCTGTTACCTTTGAACAATTCTAGTTAATTGGGAAATCAGGATGTCATTTAAACAATAATTATATAATTTGTTTTTTATTTATATACCGCTATTCCAAAGATCATAGCGGTGAACAGCAAGTAAGCTAATTAGCAAGTAAGCTAATTTTGCCCCCAACAGTCTGGGTACTCATTTTAGCGACCTTGGAAGGATGCAAGCCTGAGTCGAGATTGGGCCCTTTTGCTGGTCTTGAACTCGCAACCTTGTGGTTTTGAGTGAATGGCTGCAGTACAGGCATTTAACCACTGCGCCACCAGGGCTCCTCTCAAGTTACATACTCCCCCCAGGTCAGAGACGTTGGTGTGGGATATATAGTTTGCTAGCCTCCCTGAACTGGGAGACAAGTTTTAAAAGATGGTGTGGCAGTTATGCCATGGCAGAAGGAAGCCAGAGTCGACTTGGAGCCTGTATCCCCCAGCTCCTCATTTTGGCTTGAGTGATCAACCTACCATCCTGCCACTGGTGCAGTATGACGTTTCTTGGTTGCTTCGGGACTGGGTAGGATTCCCCCCTATTTCCACGGGCTTTTTCATCTACCATACTGTTCCCAATCAGAAATGGGTGGTGTCTAAATAGGTTATCATTTGGTGGGAGTAGGGGGTGAATTATAGTTTGGTGAGCACATAGCACACCATTTGTGTGGAAGAGACGTCTCTGGAACTATCTTTTTAGGTCTTGGGACCAGGGAGGTGAAGAATGAGATTGCCCTTGAGGCTGGTCTGAATGATAAACCCTCTCTTTAATCCCCAGGGCTTGGGAGACGGATTTTCTGGTTGGTCTTCCTGATGCGGGCCAGCCAACAAGTAATCCAGCCTTTGGGTTCTTGATGCAGCTCAGTGTGATAGCCCAGGGGAAGCTGCAGAGGTGGTTTGGGGAAGAGACTTCCAGCTGCAGCTGCTCTCTCACTAGGCTACTCTCCCACCTTAGTTGCAGTTCTCTTAAGAAAGTAATAAATAGGCCCATTTTTCAACCCACTTTCTTGTGTCTTGTCTCATTAGGGAGAGAACAGGTTGGCCCAGCGTCTTCAGGATAGAGCGCCCTCCCTCCATAACTGTCATCTTTCGGCTGGTGAGGGAGAGAATAGGCTGGCCCAGCTCCATCAGGGCTAGCCTGAAGCAGAAGAGCCCTCCCTCCGTTCCATCTGCCTTGGTCCAGGCCTCAGAGGGAGAGAAAAATGCTGGACCTGATCCCCTCCCCCCCCTCACCATTCCCTTCTCCTTTTGTGTTGTGTCTTTTAGATTGTAAGCCTGAGGGCAGGGAACCACCTGACTAAAAGATTGTATGTACAGCGCTGTGTAATTTACAGCGCTTTATAAATAAAGGTTAATAATAATTATTATTATTATTTCTTGGGTTGGTCAGCAAAATATATTTAGTAATTTTGTGCATGAAACAAAGTTTGTGTACACAGAACCACCAGAAAGCAAAGGTGTCACTATTCCAGCCTCTCATGTGGACCATTTTAGATTTTGGAATTCCAGATAAGGGAGACTTGTAGTTACCTGTACTGGTAACTACTCTGGGGAGCCTTAAAATTGTAACTGTAACAAAACTGTAACTCATTCCATGTTAAGGTAACATTTCAAAGTTTGGTGACTCACAAAAGGGCACACTATGATTGTTGTTCTTCATTTTATCAGACAGTTTACCTGTTTCCATTATTTATGTCTGTATTTTCCTGTTCAAACATAACAATAATTTACATACCCAATTGCTCCTTGGGTAACTGGACAGAATGTGGTTATTATGATAATCCTATTTCTTTTTTTTTTCCTTTTTTTAAAATTAATATATCTTTATTTTACAAAGCTTGCGTTTTTACAAGATAAATTTTTACAAGACATTTTTACAACAGGATAAATAAAAACATATATCAACCTATATCAACAAGCTATAAATCTGATATATATTAGGCTTACACCTGAAAACTTTCCACAAGAAACTGTATAATTTTATCTTTTAATTACAAATAAAAAAATCTTGACTAGGTTTTCTCATAAAGGTTTTTTTAAACATTTGTTGATTTTAGCAGATTGTTTGTCACTCCTGACCATTCTTCATCCCATTTATCCATATCTTTTTTATTTAAGATTGCTGTTAATCTGTCAAGTTCTTTCATATCAAATGTTTTATATTTCCAATCCTCTATAGATGGTACACATGTGGATTTCCAATTTTTTGCTACTAACATTCTAGCTGCTGTTATTAAATATAATCCTACTCTCCAATGTTTTCTTTCTCCTTCCACACCTAATGTTGAGGTTACATTTAGCAAGTACACTTATGGGTTCATGTCAAATTCTATATTTAACATCTTTCTTATCTGAGAATGGATCTTTGTCCAAAACTTCTCTATAATTGGGCATTTCCACCACATGTATGTATATGATCCTCTTTCTCTTTGGCATATCCAGCAGTTATCATTGTTTTGTTTATATATTCTTTTTAGTGAGCAAGGAGTCAGGTACCATCTGTTTACCACTTTGAAATAATTTTCTTTTAGGGCTTGAGCAACAGTAAATTTATTTGTTTTAATTCTTGCTTTTTCCCATTTGTCTAGATCAATATTATGACCCAACTCCTGCTCCCATTTTACCATATACTTTTTTATCTCTTCTTCTTCTAAATCTCTTTTCAATAAAATGCTATAAACGATAATCCTATTTCAAAGACACCTGTATGTGTGGATAATTTTATAATATGTATTAATGAACAGGTATACTTTTTTGGACTAGTTTACTGTTAAGGAAAAAGCAACATGGGATATACAGTAAATGAAATAAAACATGTATGTGAGAGTCAGGGTGACTCAGCAGAAGCCAATTGAGAACCACACAGGTGTAAATGGTAATACAATTAACAAGTCCTGAATGCCAAGGACAAGAAATGTAAAGTGGATAATTGGACACACCTGACAATTGTTAAGTGGTCAAGGCTGAGACAATGAAATCATTAATTGTAGGATGAACCAAGAGAACCAATGAGAATGGTGTACACGCCTACTGGGTGGAAACAGACAACAGTGGGTGGTATCTTGCATTGACTATAATAATGACTATGCATCCCAATGTATTTTGTGGGTAGTAGTGGGTAGTAGTAGTGGATAGTGAGGAGTAGAGTATTGTTGTAATGGAGTTGTGTTGGATAGTTTTGGAGCTGTATATAGTAGAATAAAGTAGATCTTTTATATAAGACTACTGAGTTGTCTGGTGTCTTGGGTGAAGCTACAAGAACCAGCTTGATCCTGAAGAAGGGTGAAGACTTCTGTGGAAGCAAGAGTGAGAAGGCTTGGAGAGTTTGTCAGGGTCTTCAGCCTGTTCTCTGTAACTCTGCTAAGCTATAACCACTGGCCAAAACTGGTCAGCGCAGTGCACAACCAGGTGGTGAGTTCAAGCCAGAGATTGAAGAGCTACAACTCCCATCATCCCTGACATTTACATTATGTATATGTAAGAATTATCTATTATTAGCACTTGCTGGGTATGCACCAGTGTTTTTTCTAATTACTTCCTGTTGGCGTAAATTTGTTAGTGTGTGTGTGTGTATATAATTTTATCTTTTTAAAATGTTTTATTCTTTTAATAATTATCTGTTTTAATACTGTAATAATTCCTTTTTAATGTACTTTTTTCTAAGTTTTTAACTGTACTGTGTTTTTTTTTAATGTTGTCAAGCCATCTGAGTCCCAGTTCTGGGAAAAGAGCAGGATACAAAATAATAATAATAATAATAATAATAATAATAGCCATATAAGAATGGTGTTGAGATAAAACCCTTCATCATTTTATGGAGGAGTAAGTCCCATTGAATACAGTCAGATGCAATTTCAAGAAAGGTCACATAGGGATGGGCATTCATTAGTTTATGTGGCAGTCCTAGTACGATTAGTTTGTCAAAAGACTGGTAGAGTATCCAAATGACAAATTATTGTCAATCCAGCCCTGGCTTAAATATCTTAAATATTTTTGTCTTTACATATATTCTGGTTCAAATATCTGTGATTAGTTTTCATGGTGGTTTGATCATCTTAGTTCATTATTCCAGGACAGAAACACCTACTTGTTTCATTAAAGATTTTGTTGTATGTTCTTATTCCTGGGAAGTGTTTGCTGATGGTATGTATGGACACACTGCCAAGAAGGAATGGATAAATTCTCCCTTTCATTTTCCCCCTTTCATTTCTGCCATTTATGAAGAAATTTATAACTATTTGTTAAGTTCTTATCAAAATAGAACAACAAAATAAATTTCTCACTCATCCCTCCCCCCAAAAAAAACCCAAGTTCTGATGGTTTAACTATTAATGAATGAGGGATTATGTAGTGGGAGCTCATAATAAAAGGCATGGAGCAAGGACAGAATTCAACTAGAAACTAACTGTAGTAGTTTCACAAGTATGTAGCTTCACATGGTAGAGGGCTATTTCTCACCTTTATATCTACCATGAACATCAAACAGTCACTTCAAAGCTCTGTGAGCTTTTGAGATTTTGGGGGATTAAAAGTAGTTACATGTACCAACTATTATAGACCTTTTGAATGAACAGGGATTTGGGCTATGGTTTATTATTTGGTTTATTGGTTGATCTTTGCATATACTGTATGACTCCCATATCTGTGTGGGATACATTCCTGGACTTACTATAGAAATGCAAAAACACAGATAATAATGAACCCTAGTGAAATGAATGACCTCTGGTGGAAGCATACCATAGAATCATTCTGGAGGACCTAGAAATGTCTAGACAGTATTTTTTTTTCAGACATGGATAAATGAAACTATGAATATCAGTCTTGCAGATATAAGTGTCATACTGTATGAAGACTCACAGTTCAGAGACCTGGCTCAATTGGGTTCTGTTGTCCAAATTTGTGCCCATCAATCCCATTGGCTGCCACATTGCAGATTCCTAAATTTCAAAACATAGGGCCTTTTTTCATCAAGTCTTTTGTCTGTGTCATCATTTGAGTGTAAGGACAATCATAAGCAAAAATGAACACACAAGTATTTAATTAATAACAATGAAAATGAGAGAAAAGGATGAGTCTGAAATTTACAGGATGAATAGGCTGATATTGTTCTGCTGAAGAAAATGTAAACACTAGTACTTCTAGAAGCAGAGAAGCTTTAAGCGATAAAAACATTCTGCTTTAAAAGTACATTTGTTTATATTACTAAGTGTCTCCCCTCCTGATCTGCCATACACTGCTACCCCATCAACACAGTCACAGTCTAGTAGAAGATTAATATTTCAGAACTTGTCATGGCCAGTTTCACTTGACTCTGTCACTGCCTATGTCTGACAAGCTATTTATCATGCTGCTAAGTGTCAGCATTAAATTATCCCTGCTGTTATGACAGCAACATTATTCATCAGGATTACAGCCCCAGTACAAGGCTGCTTACAGCGGTTACCTTCTTCTTCTTGGCTTTATCGATTTCTGCTGTTTCCATTAAAAATGAAAAGCCATACCACATGAATGCTCACATCCTGCATGTTGATTATTTTTTTTATTTCTATGTAAAAAAGGGAGAGCATTAATGACAAAATTGTTCCAACAAATGGTCTGTGGACAGACAGCAACCATGCTAACCAAGAGAAGAACATGAGAAATGAGGGTCTTCCGCAGGCCACTGTCAACAGGTTTGCTTGGGAAGCCTCTTGGTTCTGTCTCTGGAGAGAGGAAGTCATCCACATGGTGATAATCCTATAGCTCAGTTGTGTTCTTTTCTAAAAAATAAATAAATATGGCACTGGGAATATCTTCATTAAAAATAATTCTGTTCAGTGAATGGGAGATCATTTGCAGGGGATATGCAGGATGTAGGAAGAGGACTTTTAAGTCTTTCTCTATGGCCCCAGTCCAGATGGAAATCATGAACTTGCAGCCAATAGACGCTTCCTTTCTATGGCTAAAAGCAGGCATACAGGGGTGGTCAGGATTAAAGCACAGAAGGAACAAATCAAACATCTTCTCCAAGTTGAACATTCCAATAAAAAAATGAAGGAGGGTCTGCTTCTATTAATTTATGAAACCCACTGATAACATGATTTCTGGCTCTACTTGTCTGCAGCAGCTGTTTCATGTCATATCCAAACTGCCAAGAAATACTGTATTTTGAGAAGGACAATCTGTTCTGCAGAAGGGACTTTAAGTGGTTTGTCCACAAGAATAATTCTCATGACTGTATCAGCAACTCCCAGTAATTTGTGGTGCAACCATGCTGACTCTCCATATCATAGGCCTGGTCCAGGAGGCAATATCTAAGTCAGAGATGGGGAAAATATGACCTTTCAGTCACTCACAGTTCCCCATGGCCCTTGTTTTGTATGATCCTCCCCAAGCTCAGCTTCCTCTCCCAAAATGAAAGGTAATCGGTTTTTCAAGAAAAGACCTGAAAAATCCAAAAGGTGACATTAAAGGAGTCTTTGTTCCTTTATCCTACTTTACACCAAACATTTAGAACTATTATTATTATTATTATTATTATTATTATTATTATTATTAACCTTTATTTATGAAGCACTGTAAATTTAACTACTGGGCTTTTCACTGGATGGTCCAATCTACATGGATTCGGCACCCCCAAGGGGGTGTGTGGTGTTGGGTTCAAAAGACCTTCACTTGTCAGTTTACTTTACAGGGAAATAGTATCAGTGTTTGTTGGTTGGTTTTGATGTGATAGCTCTTGAATTTTTCAAAATGTGGTGACAATTTGGTTGTGGACTGCTGAATTCACAATTTCTTGGTCCATTCTTGATTACAACATGAGCCTGGTCAGTGTCATTAATTTGGTCATCACTAGATCCTCTCCTACCATATGCCTGGTCAAAGCCTTCATGATGAGATTTGTTCAATGCAATGGACTGCCTCTGAGATATGTGGACTCTACCTCCTTGAAGAAAGGTTGGATCTCTAGCGGATGTTTCCAATATTATGAATAATAATATTGCTTTTTGGCTATCTCTGATACAGTAGCATACAAAAAAATCCTTTATAATTGCATAACTATCATAAAATAACATCGGTATCATTAATAACAGCACCAAAATCGGGCAAAATCAATTGTAAAGATCTGTGATTATATCAACTGGAATATTGTCATGTGTATTTAATTTTAAAATTGAATTGCATATGCAGATGAAGCTGTTGAGTAAAATAAAAGAGACTGTAAATATCATATTTCCTCCCAGTCCCGATTCCTACAAAATACTGTTTGTTTTCCATATATTTCTGATTGTGATTCCATATAGTGAGTCACTATATGGTCTATGAGAGTGCTTTTAACTTTGAACGTGGCCCAAAGTGCCGATCTTTATAGTACTGAAGGACAATTAGGCAAGCCATGTAATTGTATTGTCATGTATTAATTTCAATCTCTTGTGTCATAAATTATACGCCTTAATTAATACTTGGTGTCAATCACAATCAGCAACTTTGAATGGGGAAAAGGGTTAACAAGAATACATAATTAAAAGAAAACAGTGAATAACAGCACGGCTGAACAGTTTATAAAATTAAGCCAGGAAATGAATGCTGTGTCAGCACATAGGTTTCATGCAAAGAAGCAAGAAGTTCACAATATGCATTCAAGGGACAAATAGCAGAAAAGTAAGATAAAGTCTGAGGAATAATCCACTGTTTAGTATCATTAATGGCACTGATCAGTCTTCTAGAACCTGGATCCCAGCCTGCAGGTATAAAGCAAAGTATGCACCAAACCCAAGCCAGTTCAGTAGGCAATATAACCAGTAATGGAGAATGACACAGGCCAACAATATCAGAAAGGAGATACAGTCCAACATCTGGAAGGCCATCTAGAGAATGTCAAGGATTGAACCCTAACCCTACCCCCCGTCAAATAATGTACTCTTCCACAAACCTGTGTCCTTTCCCTACAAAGCTATTTAAATCTTTATTTTTACGATTATTATTATTATTATTATTATTATTAATCTTTTGAATAATAATAATATTCCTTTTAATAAATAACAATAAAGGATTTATTTATAGCCCACCCAATCACAAGGAATCAGGGCGGGTTACAACAATAAAGAAAATACAAAGCAAATGAACAATAACAATAAAATAACGAAGCAATTCACAATAGCAATAAATAGCAAAAAATACATAGCAATTCACAGCAGCAATAAATGAACAAAACAAGTATCATAGAAAATAATCCCCATTCTCAACCCCCTATTGCAATCCTAAAAACAATATAAACAATATACAATCTTAAAACATTACAATCTAGGACCATAGAGGGAAAATAAACATCTGGGCTCCAGAGTGTATCTGCTGGTTCCTGGTGTTTCTGGGAGGGGCAAGTGATCTGGGATAATAATAGATGGTAAGGGTTCACAAAGGTTTTGTCATGGCTTCAGGATACCACTTCCAAAGAAAACCTTAAATTCTACATGAACAGAAGTCATCTTATGAAGGAGATCTTTATTTCGTTTCCACTGCAAATCAGGAAGCCAACATGATGTAGCAGTTTGACTGTTGGGCTATGACTCCAGAGACCAGGGTTTAAATCCACACTCAGCCTGGAAACCTACTGAGTGGCCTTTGGCAAGTCACACTCTCTCTGCCTCCAAGGAAGGCAAAAACAAATCCCCTCTGGACAAATGTTGCCAAAAATACCCTGTGACAGGTTTGTTTTAGAATCATCATAAGTCAGAAATTACTTGCAGGCACACATGTTCAGCATCAACTTGTGGATCACAAGTTGTTTACTCCAGTGCATGCAAAACTGAGCTACAAAGACAAAAGATAAGGCAGTTTTTCATGTTCCTATTTGATTTAATATGTTCATAGCTTAGCATGGTGGAACAGCAGTCACTGACAAGAGCTCTATGTGGCTTTTAGAACATATGAGACATATAGCCACATGAACTGCTACTGTTCATACTAGGAAGTCCAAATCAAACATCACAGCAGAGGTGAAAAGAATATTTTAAGATATTAAAAAATGTTCAAAACGAGCATTGGGACACTTTGATGTGGAGAATCTTAGACAGGTGAGAATCTTTGCAGTTTGGAAATTCTGTGGGTTTTTAAAAATATTATTTCCAGCACAGGAAATAATATTTAATTGCAGAAAATGTTGCTGTGCAAAGATGTTCATTTCTGCCAAGTAAGGCATGAACTGTGAAAAGATTTTAAAAATTGTAGAATTTTCAAGACTTTCTCACAGTGGAAAGAAAACTGCTAAAATTGCTCATTGCTCCCCTTAAGGATGAAATTAGCAAAGGATTAGTCTTCCACATCATGGTGATACCTTCATTAGGCCAAACAAAAGGTACAAAATAGATTATGCTGTCTTTTGAAACTCTCTGGCTGCTTCATCAGGTAAGGATTTTAAAAATTGTTCAAGAGGAAACTGGCATTCTTGAGTCCATGAGGTCTAGAATGTGCAGCCTGGCAAATAAGAATGAATTCATCATAACATTTACATATTATTAAAACATTATGGAGGCAGATCATGGGAAAGTATCTTTAGCGTAGCTACTATGTTGTCTCAATGACTCCTTCTCCTTTTCTTCTAAACAAATAAGCATCGAAGGATCCAGTATTACAGCCTTGACCAGAGAACCAAGACACAGCCATTTTGCTGGTACTTTCCAGCCCCTCACTTCCCAGGAAAATTCAGCTTGCCCTCACCTTGCTTTTTTACCCCCAGTACCAGTCTAGCTAAGATGTTTGTAGTTGTTCTTCCAGCCATGCTAAAATCTTGTTAATTTTACTGCATGAGTAGTTTTAGTTCTGCTTACTGTTGATTTTGGCTTTATGGTTTGCACTTTATTGTGCTGGCAGTTGTGCAGTTGTGTTTTTTTCCTCTTGTTTGGATGCTTGTTTGTTTTAAAATTTCTCTTATTGAATTTCCTCCCAAATGGCATTACTCTTTTTTTTTTTCATGATGTGAAAGGCTGTAGCCTTTCTATTATCAGCGTGCCAGAGTAGGAATTCTTTCTGATCACTAGAAATCAAACAGCTCATCAAAGGAGGCAGTAATTATCCTGTGAACAAGCCCACATTTCCTTTATCCAGTTCTAACGCTCATAACTGAGCTGCAACCTCTGTCGAAAATATTATTGACACCTGTGAGGCTAACAAGGTCAAGTGCTGTGAGATAGAAGTCTTTTTCTCTTTCTTCCTTTCTTTTTTATAGAAATGCTACTGATGAATTGCTGAAGGGTATGACATATGTTTTAGGGCCTGAGCAGCTGGCACAGACAGTGCCTCTTGGGTCTGTTTTAATTATATAAATCCAGGCCCAGCTACCTGGTCTCAGCATAGATTGAGCAGTATTTTAACATTTCTTTGACAAAACAAAAGCAACAAAGCAACCCCCTCCCCGCCAAACCTTGTGTGTGCCATTAACTCTCATTTTTTTAATAACAGTTCCACAAGTTCACCAAACATCACCAGGCAGATGATGTATCCCCTGTCCTTTTCACCTTACAGAACATTTGTGATAGGGCAGGTTAGGGACATAAATCTTTGGTTTTGATTGCATCTGCTCTGCAGAAATCATGCAGTTTGACACCACTTTCACTGTCATGGCTCCATCCTATGGAATCCTGGGATCTGTAGTTTGTTGTGGCACCAGAGATCTCTGACAAAGAAGGCTAAATATCTCACAAAACTACAGATCCCATAATTCCATAACACTGAGAAATGGCATTTAAATTGGTGTCAAACTCCATTATTTTTGCAGTGCAGATGCAGCCTAAATCATCCTTGTATACAAGGCGAGTAATTATTATAGTTTTTCCCATTGTGCAGAAGAAAACAACTAGGTCTGGCAATTGTGGGGTGAGAATGAAGTTGTAAATTAGCCTTGTCCAGCAGAGCATGTTGTAAATCACCTATCTTCCTGTTTGTGATGTGTGACTGTCTCTTCATTTGCAACTCCCAAACTAATCTATTTGATGTATTTTGGGGTTTCATGAGTGCGTGACTCTCTGTCTTTAGGATGATAACAATTCCCAGTTCAGAGTCCATTTGGGGCCATGGAAGAGCATCACACCACAAAACTGAAAGATTTCAGTGGGGGAAAAGGATCCAGCATCTGAAAATCATACAAGAAGTTTGGATCAGATGGTTACTTCTGATCATCATCCCTCTAAGCACTGTATTAACTGAAAAGTCTAAGTTACAGTATATGCAAGCTTTTGAAATGTTTACCCTCTTTGGCCTGAATCCATCTGTTTGTCCCAGTTAGAGAAGACCCATTAAAAATGTAGTTTAGATAATGGGTCTTCTCTGCACCTTCTGTGTGTGCGCCTAGTGGCACAGTGGTTAAATGCCTGTACTGCAGCCAATCACTCACAAACCATAAGGTTGCGAGTTCAATCCTAGCCAAGGGGCTGAAGCTCGATTCAGGCTTGCATCCTTCCAAGGTCACTAAAATGAGTACCCAGCTTGTTGAGGGCAATTAGCTTACAATTTGTACAGCACTTAGGGGGTGCTTAAATGCACTGATGAGCAGTATAGAAATGTACTTGCTATTGTTATTGTTATAATAGTTGACTTATCCTAGCATAATAGTAGTATTTTGATTTTGGCCAAAATGTATTGTAAATTTTTCACAGTATGCTGCGGAGAGTTCCACTAACTTGTCCACATGGCGAGAATGAAGTGCTGGTAGATGAGATTGAGAAAATTGAGCAATGGAGAAGAATTGCATTTTTGTCTTCACCACCATTACTAACACTGAAGAGAACCAACAGAAACATAGCAGTGTTAGTCTGTATCAGTATAAAAGGGATATTGTGGCACCTTAGAGTAATTGAGAGAAATCACTGATGGTTATATCGCCTATGATGATATTGGCTGTGTATATGTGTGGATAGGGTTGGCATCTGGGTTTGTGACAAGATCATGTTCCTATCTACCCATGTTATGGGTCTTGCTGTATGTTAGTAGCTGTTTGACTTTCCATGCCTATTCAGCCTATTCTAATGCTTCACTGGATGCTAATGCGGGAGAGGGGTGTCCATAGCTGGGAAGAATTCATTTCTCTAGCTCTTCCACCCATGTCTTCCAATGAAGTCATCATCAATGATTAAACTCTTGTTGATAGAGACATGGCATTCAGCAACAGCAGCACAAAGGACAAACTGGTAAGCAAACCAGGAGTCTTTGAGATTCATGACCAACTAGGGAAAACAGATGAGAGAACTGAATTGTGCTTCCCTATATCTTATCTCTTTCCCTACTCATAATTTCTTGAAGGAAACTCATCCTCTTCTATTGCTATCATTGCCACCACCGAAAGCCCTGCATAATGTAGCACTGCTAATAAGGGGCAATGTGGAACAAACAGACTGGGATAGCATGAACAGGAGTAACTATTATGTACTGTACTAGGAGAATATGGCAATGTTTTCTAATAGCTTTTAATGTTATCCAGCTTGAACTATATTCTATGGAAGAATTTGCTTCATAAGCTTCTGTTGAGATCAAAATAACAACATAGCACTGGTCTGTCTAGTGGATCTTCTCAATTCATATTCAGGGATTCTTAGCAGGACAAAAAAAATTGAATTCCAGTATGAAATGACCTAATCGATACTTGCCAGTTTCATATTTAGATTAGAAATAATAATAATAATAATAATAATAATAATAATAATAATAATTTTTATTTTTATCCTGCCTCTCCCATAGGATCGAGGTGGATTACAACAATAAAAATACACAATACAATACATAATTACATATTAAATAAAATTATATAAACCCTTAACCCTTTCCTTAAAAATAAACTACAACAACATTATAAAATACCATTAAAATTACTTAAAATAGTCATAATTAGAGCAAGATATCTTGGGGCAGTCATGGGCAATTCATATCAATGGAACTGGGATGATCAGTCAGGAAGGCCTTTTGGAAGAGATTCATCTTGATGGCCTTTTAAAACCATAAAGGTTGGTGATATATCGGATCTCTTCCAGCAGGCCATTCCATAATTTAGGAGCGATAGCTGAAAAGGCCCTCTGGGTAACTGCTGCCAGCCTGGTCTTTATTGGCTGCAGTAGATTTTTCCCAGAGGACCTGAGTGCATGGGGTTGGACTGTATGGAAAGAAGTGCTCCTACAAGTAAGCTGGACCCAAGTCATGAAGGACTTTAAAGGTAATTACCAACACCTTCTATTGTGTCCAGAAACTAATAGGCAGCCAGTGAAGAGATTTTTAAGCTTGGTGTTATGTGGTTGCCTGTAGATTTTCTGGTAACCAGTCTGGCCAATATTTTGAACTAATTGAAGTTTCCAAACTAGGCACATGGGTAGCCCCATGTAGAGTGCATTACAAAAGTCAGGTCAAGAGGTTACCAGTGCATGTAACACCGTTTCTAGGTCCTACGGCTCCAGGAAGAGTTGCAGGTGGCGTATCAGCCAAAGCTAACAAGTGCTCCTGGCTGT
>NC_056525.1:179615264-179625264 GCF_019175285.1 Sceloporus undulatus
GGCTGTCACATCTATCCGGGCTGACATTTGAAGAGGACGAATCCAGGGCACTCCCAAGCTGCAAACATAGTCCTTTAGGGGAAGTGTGATTCCCATCCAGGACTGGTTGGCATATCTCCATACTTGGATTAGGGGTCCCTATAGCAAGTACTTCCATCTTATCTGGATTCAGTTTTAGTCTGTTTTCCTCATCGAATCATAGAATTCATGAGTTGGGAAGAGACCGCAGGGCCATCCAGTCCAACCCCTGCCATGCAGGAAATCCAGATCAAAGCATCCCTGACAGATGGCCCATCCAGCCTCCGTTTTGAAACCTCCAAGAGAGGGAGACTCACACTACACTCCTAGGAGTGTGTTCCACTGTCGAACAGCGCCCTTACTGTCAGGAAATATCCCTCCTTAATTTTGAGGTGGGATATCTCTTTTCCTGCCAGCCCCTTGCATCCATTGCTCCGGGTCCTAGATCTCTGGAGCAGCAGAAAAAACAAGCTTGTTCCCTCCTCAATATGACCAAAATGGAAATTCAACACAGCGTAATGTAAAGTATTGCACTTAGGTATGGAAAAATAACATGCACAGATATAGGATGGGTGAACACCTGGCTGAATGAAACTACGTGTGAGAAAGGGATCTAAGGAGTCTCAAGTAGACCACACAAGTTGAACATGACGTGAACAGTCCGTGTGATCTGCGGCCAGCCTAAAAAAGGGCCAATGCTATTTTAGGCCTGCATCAATAGAAGTATAGTGTCCTAGATCAAGAGAATTATAGTAGTGCCACTGTATTCTGCTCTGGTCAGGCCCCCACCTAGAATATTGTGTCCAGTTCTGGGCCACCACATTCAGAAAGGGACATTGAGAGAAACTGGAACGTGTCCAAAGGAGGGTGACTAAAATGTGAAGGGTCTGGAAACCCATTGCCCTATGAGGAGCTACTTGATGGAGCTGGGGGTGTTTAGCCTGGAGAAAAGAAGGTTAAGATGGTGATATGTATCGCCCTGTTTAAATATTTGAAGGGATGTCATATTGAGGGGAGCAAGCTGTTTTCTGCTGGCTCCAGGACGAACAGGACCCGGAACCATGGATGCAAGCTACAGGAAAAGAGATTCCACCTGAAACATTGGCGGACTTCCTGACAGTGAAGGCTGTTCGACAGTGGATAGCACTCCCTCGGGGTGATAGAGTCCTCCTTCTTGGAGGTCTTCCACCGAGGCTGGATGGCCATCTGTCAGGGATGCTTTGATTTGGATTTCCTGCATGGCCGGGGGTTGGATGGTGGCCTAGTGGTCTCTTCCAACTCTACGATTCTATGATTTCATGATCCCTTCAATATGTAAACAGGGCATCATCTCATCTCTTAACCTTCTTTTCTCCAGGCTAAACATACATAGCTCCCTAAGGTGCCCTAGGGCAAGGTTTCCAGGACCTTTCACCATTTAGTCGCCTCCTTTGGACCATGCTCCATTTCTCAATGTCCTTTTTGAATTGTGGCACCCAGAGAAACTGGACACAAATTCCAGGTGGGGCCTGACCAGAGCAGAATATGTGGCACTATTACTTCCTTGATCTAGACACTATACTTCTATTGATGCAGCCTTAAATCGCCTTGGCCTTGTTAGCTGCCGCATCGCCACTGTTGACTCATGTGTTCAACTTGTGGTCTACTTGGACTCCTAGATCCCTTTCACATGTTGTCTCCTTAAGCCAGGTGTCCCCCATCCTATATCTGTGCATTTCATTTTTTCGCCTAGCAGTTGCAGTACTTACATTTCTCCCTGTTGAGTTTAGTCGTTAGCTGTGGCCCAGCTTTCTAGATCTATTCAGGTCATTTTGAATTTTGATACCTGTCCTCTAGAGTTAGCTATTCCTCCTCATTTGATGTTCATCTGCAATTTGACAAGTATTCCCCCACATTTTTTCCTCAGTCATTGATAAAGATGTTGAACAGTACTGGGCTCAGGACAGAGCCCTGTGGGACTCCACTGGTCACTTCTCTCCAGGATGGAAAAGTGTGCCATTGTTGAGCACCCTTTGGTTCATCGGTCAGTTTGACTACTTTTGGACTTCTCATCCAGTCCATTACCACTTTTGACATTCATTCAGAGGAGAGATGCCCATCCTTATCACTGCAGCAGTCCAAGGCCATGGGAGAATATATCTGGATGTCATCCAGCATACTGTAACACTCCGCCCCATGTCTCTGATGATGATCTTCCCCAGAGGCTTCATGTAAATATAAATGACATGGGGGACAGAATGACATCTTGAGACCCCAGGTTTAAGACTGCCTCTTAGAGGATGTAACTGTTCCAACCAGCTCATCCCACCATCTGAAATCTGCCCAGAAGAGATAGGGCCAAGACACCACTGTTGATACCACCGACGGAGATTCAAATACTAAGACGACCATGGTTATAGTCTATCAAAAAAACGCGGACCGCCTGGCTCGGCAGTCGGCAGGCCGCATCTGACCGCTAGATGCCCAGCCGAACTACAGCCCCAGATGCTCTGGGGCTTGGCCCCGCCCCGCTTGGTGTGCGGGGTGGAGTACTTGCTCACCGCCCTGCGACGCTCTGGGGGCCGGGCTCTATGGTACTGGGAGTTCCGGTCCTCCAGGGCAGCCATTGGTAGCTGCACCTGGAGGAGGAGTCTCTCCGATCAGGTGATCTGTGGGGCGGCGGGTGGCCTATATAAGGCCGCGCTGGCAGCTCTGGCCCTCGTCGGCGCTTGGCTCCACGAGCGAAGGAGCCAAGTGAAAGGAGAAGACGGCTGTGTGCTTCTCCACCCACCCACCGCTTTCTTGTGGGTTTGCTGTCAACAACTGTGGGCGGCAGCAGCATAGGCCAGATCTGCAATGGGGGGGTTGGGGTACCGGGCTAAGGAGCTCTGGTTTGGGAGAGTCCGCAAGGGACCCGGGGGCAAATTTGGCAGGCGTTATGGCCATTGAGGGGGCCATAATCAAGGACGCCTCCCGGGACAGGGGCTTAGAGAATATGTGAAACACCATGCAGTGGTTGCGGTTCAAGGGTTTGTCATCATTAGCCCCTAGGTCATCCCATGATACACTCTGGATGGGTACCAGTGTTTTGCTATCAGACAAACACATGGGTGGGTCTGATCAGATATTCTTCAAGATCTGAACCATTATGCTTTATGAAACCAACATCTTCAAATGGTTTGCTTAATAAGTTGTGGCCTTCTTCCAGTTTGGTCTCATGTGGTTAATTTGAGCTCGCTTTGAGGCCAACTCCACTCTGATCTAAAGCTGGTTGAATGGATCATTATAATCTGTTTTCAATCCCAAACTACTGGGTTGGATGACCAGCTCTCTCTATCACTTGCTGGAAAATGGGCGGTGTGATAGTGGCCCTGTAGTTATTTTGTCCAGGGGGTCTAGGGAATTTACTTATCCACTAGTGCATGCACATATTTTCTCACATAGTTTTCAGCTCAAAATATAAAAAAATTAAAAAGAGGGAATGCAGTTGGCCCTCCCTTATTAAGACCAGATTTTTTTATTACACACATTCAAACATACACGTTTGAAAATGTTCAAAAAAGTATAAATTTCAATATCAAACCTTAATTTCACATTTTTAAAGGAACACCATTTTGCCATTCTATTTATTGGGTTTGACGCATACACAATTTTTGTTATACATGGAGGTATAACAAGGTCCACTGTGATTTAGAAAGTTTTGTGAGAAGCTATCACTAGATATGTATATTTTGAAGGAAAAGTATCAGTGCCTCTTGGTATCCACTGGGGTTTGGTGGCAGGACCACCCCCCACCTTGCCCCAGATACCAAATCTGTTGGATGTTCACTTCATTGTATATAATGTGCTAGTTCAAAAGATTGATGTCCCTTATGTAAATGGCAAAAATCAGGTTTTAGAATTTTTTTTTTTTTAATTTAGATCTTTCTTTAATATTTTCAAGCTGTAGATGGTTGGATACATAGATAAAGATCCAAGGATAGGAGGAGGCCAGCTGTATATTCAAACAATTTTAATGGACAATTTAATGCATGTTTAAAATCTCAATTAAAATGAAAGCCAAAACAGACTTAGAAAGCACATTTACCTCCTGGAATTATTAAGTTATCCATCCGCATCTTACAGTCAGTTTTGGGAGGTATACTAGCATCTTCCCTGCAATCAACTATTAATGGAAAGATAAGCGTCACAATATGTGACTGTTTTGAGAAGGACTGAGGAAGATGAAATGTTGGTTATAAATATGCAAGAGAGTCATATCGTGGTGGCCCATTGGAATGGAAAACCTCCTCTATATGGTAGATGGTCCCCTGAATAAGCTCACACAAGAATTCACTTCTCGTTTGACTCAGACTGCCTTTGTAGTAGTATTGTTTGATTCCACACTTACAATAGTTTTCCTGGGATCTGAAGATAACATTATTTCAACATCACTTTCCTCCTTTTACTATTCACATCCAATTCCTTCCTTCCATCACCTTTATACTTCTTTTGAAGTGTAAAAATCAGGAGAAACTGAACCTGGGAATTACGATTCTTCAAAGCACCTGTTTTTCAGCCTGGGTAGTTATGACATGAAGTCATACATGAGTCATGATGCTCATGAGTACTTTTGATCTAAAGCTGGTTTGAAATGGATCCATATAATCTGTTTCATCCAAAACTACTTGGAGTTGGATGACAACAGCTCTCTCTATCACTTTGCTGAGAAATGGGAGGTGTGATAGTGGCCTGTAGTTATTTTTGTCCAGGGGTCTAGGGAATTTACTTATCCACTAGATGCATGCACATATTTTCTCACATAGTTTTCAGCTCAAAATATCAAAAAAATTAAAAAGAGGATATGCAGTTGGCCCTTATTACAGACAGATTTTTTTATACACACATTCAAACATACACAGTTTGAAAATGTTCAAAAAAGTATAAATTTCAAATATCAAACCTTAATTTTCCATTTTTAAAAGGGACACCATTTTGCCATTATATTTATTGGGATTTGAGCATACACAAATTTTGTTATACATGGAGGATCATAACAAGGGTCCACTGTAGATTTAGAAAGTTTTGTGAGAAGATATCACTAGATATGTATATTTTGAAAGAAAGTACAGTAGCCTCTTGGTATCCACTGGGGTTTGGTGGCAGGACCCACCCCCCACCTTGCCCCAGATACCAAAATCTGTGGCTGTTCAAGTTCATTGTATATAATGTGCTAGTAAAATGATGTCCCTTATGTAAAATGGCAAAATCAAGGATTTTAGAATTTTTTTTTTTTAATTTAGATCTTTCTTGAATATTTTCAAGCTGTAGATGGTTGAATACATGGATAAAGAATCCAAGGATATGGAGGACCAGCTGTATATTCAAACAATTTTAATGCAAATGTTAATGCAGTGTTTAAAATCTCAACTTAAAATGAAAGCAAAACAGACTTAGAAAGCACATTTACCTCCCTGGAATTAATTAAGTTATCCATCCGCATCTTACAGTCAGTTTTGGGAAGGGTACTAGCATCTTTCCCTGCAATCAACTATTAATGGAAAGATAAGCAGTCACAATATGTTGACTGTTTTGAGAAGGACTGAGAAAGATGAAATGTTGGTTATACATATGCAAGAGGTCGATCTCAGTGGTGGCCCATTGGAATGAAAACTCCTCTTAATGGTGATGGTCCCCTGAATAAGCTCACAAGAATGTACTTTCTGTTGACTCAGACTGCCTGTAGTAGTATTGTTGATTCCAACTTACAATAGTTTTCTGGGATCTGAGATAACATTATTTCACATCACTTCCTCCTTTTACATTTCACATCACTTCCTTCCTTCCATCACTTTTATACTTCTTTGAAGTGTAAAAATCAGAAACTGAACCTGGGAATTAAGTTCTTCAAAGCACCTGTTTTTCAGCCTGGGTAGTTGACATGAGTCTACATGAGTCATGATGCTCCATGAGTAATTGACATGAGTCTACCACTAATGATATGTTCCTTCTCAAGATTTTGTATGCCTCTTCTAATGTGCTGAGGCTTGAGGACAGAGGATATCATGCAGGAAAAGTTAAAACAACAGAAACAGACATACAACTTTGAAGCTTTTGTTAATCAGACTAAAGGTATGGACTTTTTTCTATTGCTCTAGGTAGTGAAGCTGATGGTTTAATAAGAGCTTTGGGATCCTTATGGGTGAAAGGGATTGTATAAATGAAGGATGTATTAATAAAATCCTCAACCTCAATTCCTCTGCAGATCACAGTTACTCCAGTTCAAGACCAGAACAACTCATCTCGGCAACACAGATGGTGTGACAGATGATCTCAGCAGCCCATCATTCTGTGTTGGTTTTAGTTTAAATTAAAACAAAACAAAAAAAAATTAAAAGCTATCTTGGTAGGCTACAGATCTGACAGGCTTTAAGTTCATCTCCAGGGCTTGCTTAGTCCCTTTACTGCTACTGCTTGTCAGAAAGTTTTATACCTAAAGCCAGCTGGAGAAAGCATGTGCATGCCACACATTTGTCTCTGCCTTAGCAGTTTGTAGCAGTAGGGAAGAGGAAAAAAAGTAATGACTGGGATATACACTGCTTGACAACACAAATTAACCTGGACATTTCAGAAAAGCTAATCTAACCACAATATAGCTTTGGATCTAGTTAGCTAATAGTTATTACTTTCTAAAGTTCCTCTGTTCTGTTAGGATTCTGGGTATTTAATGTGTTGAATATTAGCCCATTCTTACCTTCTAGAGGATCACTGGGGGATGTCAGCACACATATCTCACTGTACCCACCAAAAAGGATGCAGCCACATAAAGCTTTGAGTCCCAATGGTCAATATTAGCAAAGATGAAACCAGTAAACTGATGGGCACATCCAAATGAATTCCACGGGGACAGCACTCTAGAGAGAAAAATATTAGCAGAACCATGATGGCAAGTGTGTACTTGTGGTCTCCAAAGGCCTCATGAAGTCTCCAAGGGCCTCATATGCAACTTTCAGGCCTCTCCCAGACTCCTGTCCTTTTTCTAAAGAAAGAGACAAATATGAAGAATCTCACCCCTAGAGGTGTTATTGTTTGCCTTCGAGTCATTTAAAAATTATGACAACCATAAGATCAGCCTATCATAGAATTTTTCTGGCAGGAATTGTTTGGTTGAGTGCTTCATGGCCTTCCTCTGAAGCTGAGAGTATGTGACTTGCTCAAGATCACCCAGTGGATTTCTGTTGCCAAGCAGGGTTTAGAACCCTAGTATCCAATGTTGCAATCCAACCACTATACCATATTGGCTCTTACTTACTTACTTACTTACTTATACTTCCTAGCAAAACTTTTTTTAAGACATAAAGAAAACATTTAGAAAACAAAACATGACCTTCCATTTTTTTTTCAGTTTTAGAGGTAAAAACAGTGATGCCCTCAGGGTCTTCAAGGGTGGTATAACATGAAGGTGTGGGACCATCATACCTTCCATATCTACCCTACCCTGCTATAGATTCTGGTGTGTACTGATTAACAAGCTGTACAGACCAGCAGTAAGTGCCAGCTTGGGGCAGCATGGGGGCATGGCATTTGGACAATACATGCCCTGATGCCACCCCCAAGCTAGCATTACACCATCTGCTTGACTGCATGGCAGTTGGCCTTAAGGTGCTCCTTTGGTACGAGGGCCACATGCCAAAAGAAATGCAGAAAAGTGCCACTGCAGCAGCAAGGGTGCCTTTTTTCTGGTCCAAAAAGAAGCAGCATTTTGCTGCTTCTTTTTGGCCTGGAAAACAGCTGGTTCAGAGCCGCAACGCACAGTTGCCGCAGCCCCAATCTGTTACTCAAAGGGGCAGCAGCTACCCACTCCTTCAGGGTAGTCTGTTCAGCCCCTCAGTCTATCAATACATGAAAATGGTTGGGGGGAAGATCTTCCTGCTCCTGAAGTGAATGAAATTCACAATTTTTAATTATTTTTTCAAGAAGCTCCTTTCTTTCTTTTTCTTTTTTTTTTCTTTTTTCTTTCTTTCTTTCTTTCTTTCTTTTTTTGTTTGTTTGCATTCTGCATCTTTTGTTGCATTGGATGAAGATGTCATTACGTTACACCATAGATATCACAATGCTACAAATACAGTCAATATCTCCATATCTATGGATTTTTTATCCATGGATTCAAGCATCCATGGTCTGAATTTTTTAAAAAAAATATCCAAAAAGCAAACCTTGATTTTGCCATTTGATTTAAGAGTCACCTATGCCACTGTCTTTACTGGGACTTGAGCACCAATGGATTTTGGTATTCATGGGGAGGGGGAGGTCCTGGAACCAAACCCCAGCAGATATCAAGGGCCCACTGTATGACATAGTCCACCAGAGCATAAAGGGGCATCTAGGTGAGAGCCTCTTCCCCTTTAGTAACAAATTAGAAGTCAGGGAAGCTTAAAGGAATTTAAATATTGTCAAGGATGGGTGAATCTGTCAATTTCCTGCATCTGATTTTTTAAGTGTCATGTTCTTTCTGTCCTTAATATTAAAAAATTTAGTAAATTCATAAAACTGAATTTGACTGAAATTTTCCCTTTATTTGCACTAGCCAAGTTCAACTATTTCATGTTCTGAGATTACTATGTTGCACCTGCTTTACATAAAAATATTAAAGGATCTGGAACATCTCATAAAAAGAAATAAATTGAGTTGGTGTCCAGCACTGGGATTCATACTCAAAACAGTTGCCTTGGTAATACTAATAAGTCACTTCCAGTTTCTAATACATGGATTTTTAAATAATATCTTAAATCTTTTCATCCTGAATATGAAGAAATTTATCAAAATAATCCAAACTTAATGTTTCATCCATCTTTAGCTATTTCACAAAAGAGTAGCATACTCTTATTGCATGATCATAAATAGTAGCACATTACCCTTCCCCCGTATCACCTTGTGTTACCCCACTTGTTGTGTGCATATGTAATGGTCCAGGTCTGGGTCAGCTTATCATGCTTGTCAAAGATCGATGGACCGATTTCTGTGCAGAGCAAATGCTCTGTAATTAACCCTTTTTCTTTAGGGATTGGTAGATCTGTTAAGTATGTCTTCCTCTTCCCATTTACAAGTTCAGTCTATGCCACATCCATGCTGATTCTTTTTTCTCAAGCAAAAAAATACATATTCTTCCTTATGTATTTTTGCAAATGGATGATTGATTAATGAATGCACTTGGAATAAATTTGAAAAATATGTTGCCGAAAAAATTATTCAGTTCCATTCTGCTTTGGACTCTGTTTTGAAGGTAAAATCTGGGGCAGGTAACTAAGGCATAAACCTGTCCAGTTTTGATAACTTTGTTTCACTTTTTCAGCACGATCATGTGGACAAATTGCTTGGAGAAATGACAGATTAGACCTGCCAAAGGAGGCCCTTCCCATTCAATGGTGGTAGTTACTTATTTGAAAGAAGGCTGTTTCCTTCCACTCCTAAAAGTACTCATAAAACCACTGGTGAAGATATTTTCATTGGATTCCAATATCCTAGATAGTTATTGGCCAGATTCTTGTTTCCATTTTCTATGTTGGTGCATATTTTGAAATCCACAGGCTTTTGAAAAAAAAAAATTTTTTTTAATGTAATGATTTTTTTTCTTGTACAGAATATACCACCAATACAAAAAATGTAAAGATTTGTGACCACAAGTTACATCCAGTTCCAAATTCAGTCCAGAAGGTGAGGTGTAAAGTACCCCCACCCCAAAAAATAAGCATCAGAAAGCAGTGGACACCACTGGCATTAATATAGGAGAAACACTTGCATTCAGAGCTAACCATACTGGTATGAGCAGACCAATGGTCTAAAAGTATAAGTCAGCTTTCAGACAAAAGTATGCCCATTTGATTCTGGTCAATGTGTGGGCACATACACAATTCTCAAACAAACTAGAAGGTGGTTACCATGCTTTGTAGCCATTCATTCAGTTATCTGTCTTCTCTAAATCACTGTTCCCAGTGATGTCTTCTCAGAATTATAGAGTTGGAAG